>NW_027523513.1:0-46198 GCF_052094955.1 Ictidomys tridecemlineatus | reverse complement strand
AAACGAACGGTTTAACCTAGAAGAACGAAATTTAATGAGCCAAGTGGTTTTGGTGTACTGATCATTACCTGAAAGAATCATCAAGATTGGGTGAAAAAATGTTTGCTGAGATTTCAGGCAACTAGTAGTTTTTTGGAAGCTTGGCAACCCCTTTCCATTAAAGTGATTTTCGCCAGTCTGTGCTTAGGGCTACATCAACAGCAAACAAACCATAGAGATAGAACTTCAAACTGCTTTATTGTGTCAAGTTTCAAAGAGCTAGCACAAACCGTGTTTGATTTAGAGTTCCAAATACATGTATCCCTATAGGAGAAAACAGAGTGAAACCTAAAAATGAAAACGGTTACTGCAAGTGAACGGTTTAACCTAGAAGAACGAAACTTGGTGAGCCTAGTGGTTTTGGTGTACTGATCATTACCTGAAATAATCACCAAGATTGGCTGAAAATATGCTTGCTGAGATTTCAGGAAACTCATAGTTTTTTGGAAGCTTGGCAACCCCTTTTCATGAAAGTTATTTTCGCCAGTCTCTGCTTAGGGCTACATCAACAGTAAACAAACCAAAGAGATAGAACTTGAAACTGTTTTATTGTGTCAAGTTTCAAAGAGCTAGCACAAACCGTGTTTGATTTAGAGTTCCAAATACATGTATCCCTATAGGAGAAAACAGAGTGAAACCTAAAAATTAAAACGGTTACTGCAAACGAACGGTTTCACCTAGAATAACGAAATTTGGTGAGCCAAGTGGTTTTGGTGTACTGATCATTACCTGAAAGAATCATCAAGATTGGGTGAAAAAATGATTGCTGAGATTTCAGGCAACTCGTAGTTTTTTGGAAGCTTGGCAACCCCTTTCCATGAAAGTGATTTTCGCCAGTCTCTGCTGAGGACTACATCAACAGCAAAGAAACCATAGAGATAGAACTTGAAACTGCTTTACTGTGTCAAGTTTCAAAGAGGTAGCACAAACCGTGTTTGATTTAGAGTTCCAAATACATGTATCCCTATAGGAGAAAACAGAGTGAAACCTAAAAATGAAAACGGTTACTGCAAACGAACGGTTTAACCTAGAAGAACGAAATTTGGTGAGCCAAGTGGTTTTGGTGTACTGATCATTACCTGAAAGAATCATCAAGATTGGGTAAAAAAATGTTTGCTGAGATTTCAGGCAACTCGTAGTTTTTTGGAAGCTTGGCAACCCCTTTCCATGAAAGTGATTTTTGCCAGTCTCTGCTTAGGGCTACATCAACAGCAAACAAAGCATAGAGATAGAACTTGAAACTGCTTTATTGTGTCAAGTTTCAAAAATATAGCACAAACCGTGTTTGATTTAGAGTTCCAAATACATGTATCCCTATAGGAGAAAACAGAGTAAAACCTAAAAATGAAAACGGTTACTGCAAACGAACGGTTTAACCTAGAAGAACGAAATTTGGTGAGCCAAGTGGTTTTAGTGTATTGATCATTACCTGAAAGAATCATTAAGATTGGGTGAAAAAATGTTTGCTGAGATTTCAGGCAACTGGTAGTTTTTTGGAAGCTTGGCAACCCCTTTCCATAAAAGTGATTCTCGCCAGTCTCTGCTAAGGGCTACATGAACAGCAAACAAACAATAGAGATAGAACTTGAAACTGCTTTATTGTGTCAAGTTTCAAAGAGCTAGCACAAACCGTGTTTGATTTAGAGTTCCAAATACATGTATCCCTATAGGAGAAAACAGAGTGAAACCTAAAAATGAAAACGGTTACTACAAACGAACGGTTTAACCTAGAAGAACGAAATTTGGTGAGCCAAGTGGTTTTGGTGTACTGATCATTACCTGAAAGAATCATCAAGATTGGGTGAAAAAATGTTTGCTGAGATTTCAGGCAACTCGTAGTTTTTTGGAAGCTTGGCAACCTTTTTCCATGAAAGTTATTTTCGCCAGTCTCTGCTTAGGGCAACATCAACAGCAAAGAAACCATAGAGATAGAAATTGAAAATGCTTTATTGTGTCAAGTTCCAAAGAGCTTGCACAAACCGTGTTTGATTTAGAGTTCCAAATACATGTATCCCTATTGGAGAAAACAGAGTGAAACCTAAAAATGAAAACGGTTACTGCAAGCGAACGGTTTAACCTAGAAGGACAAAATTTGGTGAGCCAAGTGGTTTTGGTGTACTGATCATTACCTGAAAGAATCATCAAGATTGGGTGAAAAAATGTTTGCTAAGATTTCAGGCAACTCGTAGTTTTTTGGAATCTTGGCAACCCCTTTCCATGAAAGTGATTTTCGCCATTCTCTGCTTAGGGATACATCAACAGCAAACCAATCATAGAGATAGAACTTGAAAGTACTTTATTGTGTCAAGTTTCAAAGAGCTAGCACAAACCGTGTTTCATTTAGAGTTCCAAATACATGTATCCCTATAGGAGAAAACAGAGTGAAACCTAAAAATGAAAACGGTTACTGCAAACGAACGGTTTAACGTAGAAGAACGAAATTTGGTGAGCCATTTGGTTTTGGTGTACTGAACATTTCCTGAAAGAATCATCAAGATTGGGTGAAAAAATGTTTGCTGAGATTTCAGAAAACTCCTAGTTTTTTGGAAGCTTGGCAACCCCTTTCATTGTAAGTGATTTTCGCCACGCACTGCTTAGGGCTACATCAACAGCAAACAAACCATAGAGATAGATCTTGAAACTGTTTTATTGTTTTAAGTTTCAAAGAGCTAGCACAAACCGTGTTTGATTTAGAGTTCCAAATACATGTATCCCTATAGGAGAAAACAGAGTGAAACCTAAAAATGAAAACGGTTACTGCAAACGAACGGTTTAAACTTGAAGAACGAAATTTGGTGAGCCAAGTGGTTTTGGTGTACTGATCATTACCTGAACGAATCATCAAGATTGGGTGAAAAAATGTTTGCTGAGATTTCAGGCAACTCGTAGTTTTTTGGAAGCTTGGCAACCCCTTTCCATGAAAGTGATTTTCGCCACTCTCTGCTTAAAGCTACATCATCAGCAAACAAACCATAGAGATAGAACTTGAAACTGCTTTATTGTGTCAAGTTCCAAAGAGCTTGCACAAACCGTGTTTGATTTAGAGTTCCAAATACATGTATCCCTATAGGAGAAAACAGAGTGAAACCTAAAAATGAAAACGGTTACTGCAAACGAACGGTTTAACCTAGAAGAACGAAATTTGGTGAGCCAAGTGGTTTTGGTGTACTGATCATTACCTGAAAGAATCATCAAGATTGGGTGAAAAAATGTTTGCTGAGATTTCAGGCAACTCGTAGTTTTTTGGAAGCTTGGCAACCTTTTTCCATCAAAGTTATTTTCGCCAGTCTCTGCTTAGGGCAACATCAACAGCAAAGAAACCATAGAGATAGAACTTGAAACTGCTTTATTGTGTCAAGTTCCAAAGAGGTTGCACAAACCGTGTTTGATTTAGAGTTCCAAATACATGTATCCCTATAGGAGAAAACAGAGTGAAACCTAAAAATGAAAACGGTTACTGCAAGCGAACGGTTTAACCTAGAAGGACAAAATTTGGTGAGCCAAGTGGTTTTGGTGTACTGATCATTACCTGAAAGAATCATCAAGATTGGGTGAAAATATGTTTGCTGAGATTTCAGGCAATTCGTAGTTTTTTGGAAGCTTGGCAACCCCTTTCCATGAAAGTGATTTTCGCCACTCTCTGCTTAGGGCTACATCAACAGCAAACAAACCATAGAGATAGAACTTGAACCTGCTTTATTGTGTCAAGTTTCAAAGTGCTAGCACAAACCGTGTTTGATTTAGAGTTCCAAATACATGTATCCCTATAGGAGAAAACTGAGTGAAACCTCAAAATGAAAACGGTTACTGCAAACGAACTGTTTAACCTAGAGGAACGAAATTTGGTGAGCCAAGTGGTTTTGGTGTACTGATCATTACCTGAAAGAATCATCAATATTGGGTGAAAAAATGTTTGCTGAGATTTCAGTCAACTCGTAGTTTTTTGGAATCTTGGCAACCCCTTTCCATGAAAGTGATTTTCGCCATTCTCTGCTTAGGGATACATCAACAGCAAACCAACCATAGAGATAGAACTTGAAAGTACTTTATTGTGTCAAGTTTCAAAGAGCTAGCACAAACCGTGTTTGATTTAGAGTTCCAAATACATGTATCCCTATAGGAGAAAACAGAGTGAAACCTAAAAATGAAAACGGTTACTGCAAACGAACGGTTTAACCTAGAAGAACGAAATTTGGTGAGCCAAGTGGTTTTGGTGTACTGATCATTACCTGAAAGAATCATCAAGATTGGGTGAAAAAATGTTTGCTGGGATTTCAGGAAACTCGTAGTTCTTTGGAAGCTTGGCAACCCCTTTCCATGAAAGTGATTCTCGCCAGTCTCTGCTTAGGGCTACATCAACAGCAAACAAACCATAGAGATAGAACTTGAAACTGCTTTATTGTGTCAAGTTTCAAAAAGCTAGCACAAACCGTGTTTCATTTAGAGTTCCAAATACATGTATCCCTATAGGAGAAAACAGAGTGAAACCTAAAAATGAAAACGGTTACTGCAAACGAACGGTTTAACCTAGAAGAACGAAATTTGGTGAGCCATTTGGTTTTGGTGTACTGATCATTTCCTGAAAGAATCAACAAGATTGGGTGAAAAAATGTTTGCTGAGATTTCAGACAACTCCTAGTTTTTTGGAAGCTTGGCAACCCCTTTCCATGTAAGTGATTTTCGCCACTCACTGCTTAGGGCTACATCAACAGCAAACAAACCATAGAGATAGATCTTGAAACTGTTTTATTGTTTCAAGTTTCAAAGAGCTAGCACAAACCGTATTTGATTTAGAGTTCCAAATACATGTATCCCTATAGGAGAAAACAGAGTGAAACCTAAAAATGAAAACGGTTACTGCAAACGAAAGGTTTAACCTTGAAGAACGAAATTTGGTGAGCCAAGTGGTTTTGGTGTACTGATCATTACCTGAAAGAATCATCAAGATTGGGTGAAAAAATGTTTGCTGAGATTTCAGGCAACTCGTAGTTTTTTGGAAGCTTGGCAACCCCTTTCCATGAAAGTGATTTTCGCCAGTCTCTGCTTAGGGCTACATCAACAGCAAACAAACCATAGAGATAGAACTTGAAACTTATTTATTGTGTCAAGTTTCAAAGAGCTAGCACAAACCGTGTTTGATTTAGAGTTCCAAATACATGTATCCCTATAGGAGAAAACAGAGTGAAACCTAAAAATGAAAACGGTTACTGCAAACGAACGGTTTAACCTAGAAGATCGAAATTTGGTGAGCCAAATGGTTTTGGTGTACTGATCATTACCTGAAAGAATCATCAAGATTGGGTGAAAAAATGTTTGCTGAGATTTCAGACAACTCGTAGTTTTTTGGAAGCTTGGCAACTTCTTTCCATGAAAGTGATTTTCGCCAGTCTCTGCTTAGGGCTACATCAACAGCAAACAAACCATAGAGATAGATCTTGAAACTGATTTATTGTGTCAAGTTTCAAAGAGCTAGCACAAACCGGGTTTGATTTAGAGTTCCAAATACATGTATCCCTCTAGGAGAAAACAGAGTGAAACCTAAAAATTAAAACGGTACTGCAAACGAACGGTTTAACCTAGAAAAACGAAATTTGGTGAGCCAAGTGGTTTTGGTGTACTGATCATTACCTGAAAGAATCATGAAGATTGGGTGAAAAATGTTTGCTGAGATTTCAGGCAACTCGTAATTTTTTGGAAGCTTGGCAACCCCTTTCCATTTAAGTGATTTTCGCCAGTCTCTGCTTAGGGCTACATCAACAGAAAACAAGCCATAGAGATAGAACTTGAAACTTATTTATTGTGTCAAGTTTCAAAGAGCTAGCACAAACCGTGTTTGATTTAGAGTTCCAAATACATGTATCCCTATAGGAGAAAACAGAGTGAAACCTAAAAATGAAAACGGTTACTGCAAACGAACGGTTTAACCTAGAAGAACGAAATTTGGTGACCCAAGTGGTTTTGGTGTACTGATCATTACCTGAAAGAATCATCAAGATTGGGTGAAAAAATGTTTGCTGAGATTTCAGGCAACTCGTAGTTTTTCGGAAGCTTGGCAAACCCTTTCCATGTAAGTGATTTTCGCCACTCACTGCTTAGGGCTACATCAACAGCAAACAAACCATAGAGATAGATCTTGAAACTGTTTTAAAGTTTCATGTTTCAAAGAGCTAGCACAAACCGTGTTTGATTTAGAGTTCCAAATACATGTATCTCTATAGGAGAAAACACAGTGAAACCTAAAAATGAAAACGGTTACTGCAAACGAACGGTTTAACCTTGAAGAACGAAATTTGGTGAGCCAAGTGATTTTGGTGTAGTGATCATTACCTTAAAGAATCATCAAGATTGGGTGAAAAAATGTTTGCTGAGATTTCAGGCAACTCGTAGTTTTTTGGAAGCTTGGCAACCCCTTTCCATGAAAGTGATTTTCGCCAGTCTCTGCCTAAGGCTACATCAACAGCAAACAAACCGTAGAGATAGAACTTTAAACTGATTTATTGTGTCAAGTTTCAAAGAGCTAGCACAAACCGTGTTTGATTTAGAGTTATAAATACATGTATCCCTATAGGAGAAAACAAAGTGAAACCTAAAAATGAAACGGTTACTGCAAACGAACTGTTTAACCTAGAAGAGTGAAATTTGGTGAGCCAAATGGTTTTGGTGTACTGATCATTACCTGAAACAATCATCAAGATTGGGTGAAAAAATGTTTGCTGAGATTTCAGGCAACTCGTAGTTTTTGGAAGCTTGGCAACCCCTTTCCATGAAAGTGATTTTCGCCAGTCTCTGCTTAGGGCTACATCAATCGCAAACAAACCATAGAGATAGAACTTGAAACTGCTTTATTGTGTCAAGTTTCAAAGAGCTAGCACAAACCGTGTTTGATTTAGAGTTCCAAATACATGTATCCCTATAGGAGAAAACAGAGTGAAACCTAAAAATGAAAACGGTTACTGCAAACGAACGGTTTAACCTAGAAGAACGAAATTTGGTGAGCCAAGTGGTTCTGGTGTACTGATCATTACCTGAAAGAATCATCAAGATTGGGTGAAAAAATGTTTGCTGAGATTTCAGGCAACTCGTAGTTTTTTGGAAGCTTGGCAACCCCTTTCGATGAAAGTGATTTTCGCCAGTCTCTGCTTATGGCTACATCAACAGCAAACAAACCATAGAGATAGAACTTGAAACTGATTTATTGTGTCAAGTTTCAAAGAGCTAGCAAGAACCGTGTTTGATTTAGAGTTCCAAATACATGTATACCTATAGTAGAAAACATAGTGAAACCTAAAAATGAAAACGGTTACTACAAACGAACGGTTTAACCTAGAAGAACGAAATTTGGTGAGCCAAGTGGTTTTCGTGTAGTGATCATTACCTGAAAGAATCATCAAGATTGGGTGAAAAAATATTTGCTGAGATTTCAGGCAACTCGTAGTTTTTTGGAAACTTGGCAACCCCTATGAATGTAAGTGATTTTCGCCAGTCTCTGCTTAGGGCTACATCAGCAGCAAACAAACCATAGAGATAGAACTTGAAACTGCTTTATTGTGTAAAGTTTCAAAGAGCTAGCACAAACCGTGTTTGATTTAGAGTTCCAAATACATGTATCCCTATAGGAGAAAACAGAGTGAAACCTAAAAATGAAAACGGTTACTGCAAACGAACGGTTTAACCTAGAAGAACGAAATTTGGTGAGCCAAGTGGTTTTGGTGTACTGATCATTACCTGAAAGAATCATCAAGATTGGGTGAAAAAATGTTTGCTGAGATTTCAGGCAACTCGTAGTTTTTCGGAAGCTTGGCAAACCCTTTCCATGTAAGTGATTTTCGCCACTCACTGCTTAGGGCTACATCAACAGCAAACAAACCATAGAGATAGATGTTGAAACTGTTTTAAAGTTTCATGTTTCAAAGAGCTAGCACAAACCGTGTTTGATTTAGAGTTCCAAATACATGTATCTCTATAGGAGAAAACACAGTGAAACCTAAAAATGAAAACGGTTACTGCAAACGAACGGTTTAACCTTGAAGAACGAAATTTAGTGAGCCAAGTGATTTTGGTGTACTGATCATTACCTTAAAGAATCATCAAGATTGGGTGAAAAAATGTTTGCTGAGATTTCAGGCAACTCGTAGTTTTTTGGAAGCTTGGCAACCCCTTTCCATGAAAGTGATTTTCGCCAGTCTCTGCCTAGGTCTACATCAACAGCAAACAAACCGTAGAGATAGAACTTTAAACTGATTTATTGTGTCAAGTTTCAAAGAGCTAGCACAAACCGTGTTTGATTTAGAGTTCCAAATACATGTATCCCTATAGGAGAAAACAAAGTGAAACCTAAAAATGAAATGGTTACTGCAAACGAACTGTTTAACCTAGAAGAGCGAAATTTGGTGAGCCAAATGGTTTTGGTGTACTGATCATTACCTGAAACAATCATCAAGATTGGGTGAAAAAATGTTTGCTGAGATTTCAGGCAACTCGTAGTTTTTGGAAGCTTGGCAACCCCTTTCCATGAAAGTGATTTTCGCCAGTCTCTGCTTAGGGCTACATCAACAGCAAACAAACCATAGAGATAGAACTTGAAACTGCTTTATTGTGTCAAGTGTCAAACAGCTAGCACAAACCGTGTTTGATTTAGAGTTTTAAATGCATGTATCCCTATAGGAGAAAAAAGAGTGAAACCTAAAAATGAAAACGGTTACTGCAAACGAACGGTTTAACCTAGAAGAACGAAATTAGGTGAGCCAAGTGGTTTTGGTATACTGATCATTACCTGAAGGAATCATCAAGATTGGGTGAAAAAATGTTTGCTGAGATTTCAGGCAACTCGTAGTTTTTTGGAAACTTGGCAACCCCTTTGAATGTAAATGATTTTCGCCAGTCTCTGCTTAGGGCTACATCAACAGCAAACAAACCATAGAGACAGAACTTGAAACTGCTTTATTGTGTAAAGTTTCAAAGAGCTAGCACAAACCGTGTTTGATTTAGAGTTCCAAATACATGTATCCCTATAGGAGAAAACAGAGTGAAACCTAAAAATGAAAACGGTTACTGCAAACGAACGATTTAACCTAGAAGAACGAAATTCGGTGAGCCAAGTGGTTTGGGTGTACTGATCATTTCCTGAAAGAATCATCAAGATTGGGTGAAAAAATGTTTGCTGAGATTTCAGGCAACTCGTAGTTTTTTGGAAACTTGGCAACCCCTTTGAATGTAAGTGATTTTCGCCAGTCTCTGCTTAGGGCTGCATCAACAGCAAACAAACCATAGAGATAGAACTTGAAACTGCTTTATTGTGTCAAGTTTCAAAGACCTAGCACAAACCGTGTTTGATTTAGAGTTCCAAATACATGTATCCCTATAGGAGAAAACATAGTGAGACCTAAAAATGAAAACGGTTTCTGCAAACGAACGGTTTAACCTAGAAGAACGAAATTTGGTGAGCCAAGTGGTTTTGGTGTACTGATCATTACCTGAAAGAATCATCAAGATTGGGTGAAAAAATGTTTGTTGAGATTTCAGGCAACTCGTAGTTTTTTGGAAGCTTGCAACCCCTTTCCATGTAAGTGATTTTCGCCACTCACTCCTTAGGGCTACATCAACAGCAAACAAACCATAGAGATAGATCTTGAAATTGTTTTATTGTTTCAAGTTTCAAAGAGCTAGCACAAACCGTATTTGATTTAGAGTTCCAAATACATGTATCCCTATAGGAGAAAACAGAGTGAAACCTAAAAATGAAAACGGTTACTGCAAACGAACGGTTTAACCTTGAAGAACGAAATTTGGTGAGCCAAGTGGTTTGGGTGTACTGATCATTACCTGAAAGAATCATCAAGATTGGGTGAAAAAATGTTTGCTGAGATTTCAGGCAACTCGTAGTTTTTTGGAAGCTTGGCAACTTCTTTCCATGAAAGTGATTTTCGCCAGTCTCTGCTTAGGGCTACATCAACAGCAAACAAACCATAGAGATAGAACTTGAAACTGATTTATTGTGTCAAGTTTCAAAGAGCTAGCACAAACCGTGTTTGATTTAGAGTTCCAAATACATGTATCCCTCTAGGAGAAAACAAAGTGAAACCTAAAAATTAAAACGGTACTGCAAACGAACGGTTTAACCTAGAAAAACGAAATTTGGTGAGCCAAGTGGTTTTGGTGTACTGATCATTACCTGAAAGAATCATGAAGATTGGGTGAAAAATGTTTGCTGAGATTTCAGGCAACTCGTAATTTTTTGGAAGCTTGGCAACCCCTTTCCATGAAAGTGATTTTCGCCAGTCTCTGCTTAGGGCTACATCAACAGAAAACAAGCCATAGAGATAGAACTTGAAACTGCTTTATTGTGTCAAGTTTCAAAGAGCTAGCACAAACCGTGTTTCATTTAGAATTCCAAATACATGTATCCCTATAGGAGAAAACAGAGTGAAACCTAAAAATGAAAACGGTTACTGCAAACGAACGGTTTAACCTAGAAGAACGAAATTTGGTGAGCCAAGTGGTTTTGGTGTACTGATCATTACCTGAAAGAATCATCAAGATTGGGTGAAAAAATGTTTGCTGAGATTTCAGGCAACTCGTAGTTTTTCGGAAGCTTGGCAAACCCTTTCCATGTAAGTGATTTTCGCCACTCACTGCTTAGGGCTACATCAACAGCAAACAAACCATAGAGATAGATCTTGAAACTGTTTTAAAGTTTCATGTTTCAAAGAGCTAGCACAAACCGTGTTTGATTTAGAGTTCCAAATACATGTATCCCTATAGGAGAAAACAGAGTGAAACCTCAAAATGAAACCGGTTACTGCCAACCAACGGTTTAACCTAGAAGAACGAAATTTTGCGAGCCAATTGGGCTTGGTGTACTGATCCTTACCTGAAAGTATCATCAAGATTGGGTGAAAAAGTGTTTGCTGAGATTTCAGGCAACTCGTAGTTTTATGGAAGCTTGGCAGGCCCTTTCCATGAAAGTGATTCTCGCCAGTCTCTGCTTAGGGCTACATCAACAGCAAACAAACCATAGAGATAGAACTTGAAACTGCTTTATTGTGTCAAGTTTCAAAGAGGTAGCACAAACCGTGTTTGATTTAGAGTTCCAAATACATGTATCCCTATAGGAGAAAACAGAGTGAAACCTCAAAATGAAACCGGTTACTGCCAACGAACGGTTTAACCTAGAAGAACGAAATTTGGTGAGCCAAGTGGGCTTGGTGTACTGATCATTACCTGAAAGTATCATCAAGATTGGGTGAAAAAGTGTTTGCTGAGATTTCAGGCAACTCGTAGTTTTTTGGAAGCTTGGCAGGCCCTTTCCATAAAAGTGATTCTCGCCAGTCTCTGCTTAGGGCTACATCAACAGCAAACAAACCATAGAGATAGAACTTGAAACTGCTTTATTGTGTCAAGTTTCAAAGAGCTAGCACAAACCGTGTTTGATTTAGAGTTCCAAATACATGTATCCCTATAGGAGAAAACAGAGTGAAACCTCAAAATGAAAACGGTTACTGCAAACGAACGGTTTAAAGTAGAAGAACGAAATTTGGTGAACCAAGTGGTTTTGGTGTACTGATCATTACCTGAAAGAATCATCAAGATTGGGTGAAAAAATGATTGCTGAGATTTCAGGCAACTGGTAGTTTTTTGGAAGCTTGGCAACCCCTTTCCATGAAAGTGATTTTCGCCAGTCTCTGCTTAGGACTACATCAACAGCAAACAAACCATAGAGATAGAACTTGAAACAGCTTTACTGTGTCAAGTTTCAAAGAGCTAGCACAAACCGTGTTTGATTTAGAGTTCCAAATACATGTATCCCTATAGGAGAAAACAGAGTGAAACCTAAAAATGAAAACGGTTTCTGCAAACGAACGGTTTAACCTAGAAAAACGAAATTTGGCGAGCCAAGTGGGCTTGGTGTACTGATCATTACCTGAAAGAATCATCAAGATTGGGTGAAAAAATGTTTGCTGAGATTTCAGGCAACTCGTAGTTTTTTGGAAGCTTGGCAACCCCTTTCCATGAAAGTGATTTTCGCCAGTCTCTGCTTAGGGCTACATCAACAGCAAACACACCATAGAGATAGAACTTGAAACTGCTTCATTGTGTCAAGTTTCAAAAAGCTAGCACAAACCGTGTTTGATTTAGAGTTACAAATACATGTATCCCTATAGGAGAAAACAGAGTGAAACCTCAAAATGAAACCGGTTACTGCCAAGGAACGATTTAACCTAGAAGAACGAAATTTGGCGAGCCAAGTGGGCTTAGTGTACTGATCATTACCTGTAAGTATCATCAAGATTGGGTGAAAAAGTGTTTGCTGAGATTTCAGGCAACTCGTAGTTTTTTGGAAGCTTGGCAGGCACTTTCCATGAAAGTGATTCTCGCCAGTCTCTGCTTAGGGCTACATCAACAGCAAACAAACCATAGAAATAGAACTTGAAACTGCTTTATTGTGTAAAGTTTCAAAGAGCTAGCACAAACCGTGTTTGATTTAGAGTTCCAAATACATGTATCCATATAGGAGAAAACAGAGTGAAACCTAAAAATGAAAACCGTTACTGCAAACGAACGGTTTAACCTAGAAGAACGAAATTTGGTGAGCCAAGTGGTTTTGGTGTACTGATCATTACCTGAAAGAATCATCAAGATTGGGTGAAAAAATGTTTGCTGAGATTTCAGGAAACTGGTAGTTTTTTGGAAGCTTGGTAACCCCTTTCCATGAAAGTGATTTTCGCCAGTCTCTGCTTAGGGCTACATCAAAAGAAAAAAAACAATAGAGATAGAACTTGAACCTGCTTTATTGTGTCAAGTTTCAAAGAGCTAGCACAAACCGTGTTTGATTTAGAGTTCCAAATACATGTATCCCTATAGGAGAAAACAGAGTGAAACCTAAAAATGGAATTGGTTACTGCAAACGAACGGTTTAACCTAGAAGAACGAAATTTGTTGAGCCAAGTGGATTTGGTGTACTGATCATTACCTGAAAGAATCATCAAGATTGGGTGAAAAAATGTTTCTGAGATTTCAGGCAACTCGTAGTTTTTTGGAAGCTTGGCAACCCCTTTCCATGAAAGTGATTTTCGCCAGTCTCTGCTTAGGACTACATCAACAGCAAACAAACCATAGAGATAGAACTTGAAACTGCTTCATTGTATCAAGTTTCAAAAAGCTAGCACAAACCGTGTTTGATTTAGAGTTCCAAATACATGTATCCCTATAGGAGAAAACAGAGTGAAACCTAAAAATGAAAACGGTTACTGCAAGCGAACGGTTTAACCTAGAAGGACGAAATTTGGTGAGCCAAGTGGTTTTGGTGTACTGATCATTACCTGAAAGAATCATCAAGATTGGGTGAAAATATGTTTGCTGAGATTTCAGGCAATTCGTAGTTTTTTGGAAGCTTGGCAACCCTTTTCCATGAAAGTGATTTTCGACACTCTCTGCTTAGGGCTACATCTACAGCAAACAAACCATAGAGATAGAACTTGAAACTGCTTTATTGTGTAAAGTTTCAAAGTGCTAGCACAAACCGTGTTTGATTTAGAGTTCCAAATACATGTATCCCTATAGGAGAAAACTGAGTGAAACCTCAAAATGAAAACGGTTACTGCAAACGAACGGTTTAACCTAGAAGAACGAAATTTGGTGAGCCAAGTGGTTTTGGTGTACTGATCATTACCTGAAAGAATCATCAAGATTGGGTGAAAAAATGTTTGGTGAGATTTCAGGCAACTCGTAGTTTTTTGGAAGCTTGGCAACCCCTTTCCATGAAAGAGATTTTCGCCAGTCTCTGCTTAGGGCTACATCAACAGCAAACAAACCATAGAGATAGAACTTGAACCTGCTTTATTGTGTCAAGTTTCAAAGAGCTAGCACAAACCGTGTTGGATTTAGAGTTCCAAATACATGTATCCCTATAGGAGAAAACAGAGTGAAATTTAAAAATGAAAACGGTTACTGCAAACGAACGGTTTAACCTAGAAGAACGAAATTTAATGAGCCAAGTGGTTTTGGTGTACTGATCATTACCTGAAAGAATCATCAAGATTGGGTGAAAAAATGTTTGCTGAGATTTCAGGCAACTAGTAGTTTTTTGGAAGCTTGGCAACCCCTTTCCATTAAAGTGATTTTCGCCAGTCTGTGCTTAGGGCTACATCAACAGCAAACAAACCATAGAGATAGAACTTCAAACTGCTTTATTGTGTCAAGTTTCAAAGAGCTAGCACAAACCGTGTTTGATTTAGAGTTCCAAATACATGTATCCCTATAGGAGAAAACAGAGTGAAACCTAAAAATGAAAACGGTTACTGCAAGTGAACGGTTTAACCTAGAAGAACGAAACTTGGTGAGCCTAGTGGTTTTGGTGTACTGATCATTACCTGAAATAATCACCAAGATTGGCTGAAAATATGCTTGCTGAGATTTCAGGAAACTCATAGTTTTTTGGAAGCTTGGCAACCCCTTTTCATGAAAGTTATTTTCGCCAGTCTCTGCTTAGGGCTACATCAACAGTAAACAAACCAAAGAGATAGAACTTGAAACTGTTTTATTGTGTCAAGTTTCAAAGAGCTAGCACAAACCGTGTTTGATTTAGAGTTCCAAATACATGTATCCCTATAGGAGAAAACAGAGTGAAACCTAAAAATTAAAACGGTTACTGCAAACGAACGGTTTCACCTAGAATAACGAAATTTGGTGAGCCAAGTGGTTTTGGTGTACTGATCATTACCTGAAAGAATCATCAAGATTGGGTGAAAAAATGATTGCTGAGATTTCAGGCAACTCGTAGTTTTTTGGAAGCTTGGCAACCCCTTTCCATGAAAGTGATTTTCGCCAGTCTCTGCTGAGGACTACATCAACAGCAAAGAAACCATAGAGATAGAACTTGAAACTGCTTTACTGTGTCAAGTTTCAAAGAGGTAGCACAAACCGTGTTTGATTTAGAGTTCCAAATACATGTATCCCTATAGGAGAAAACAGAGTGAAACCTAAAAATGAAAACGGTTACTGCAAACGAACGGTTTAACCTAGAAGAACGAAATTTGGTGAGCCAAGTGGTTTTGGTGTACTGATCATTACCTGAAAGAATCATCAAGATTGGGTAAAAAAATGTTTGCTGAGATTTCAGGCAACTCGTAGTTTTTTGGAAGCTTGGCAACCCCTTTCCATGAAAGTGATTTTTGCCAGTCTCTGCTTAGGGCTACATCAACAGCAAACAAAGCATAGAGATAGAACTTGAAACTGCTTTATTGTGTCAAGTTTCAAAAATATAGCACAAACCGTGTTTGATTTAGAGTTCCAAATACATGTATCCCTATAGGAGAAAACAGAGTAAAACCTAAAAATGAAAACGGTTACTGCAAACGAACGGTTTAACCTAGAAGAACGAAATTTGGTGAGCCAAGTGGTTTTAGTGTATTGATCATTACCTGAAAGAATCATTAAGATTGGGTGAAAAAATGTTTGCTGAGATTTCAGGCAACTGGTAGTTTTTTGGAAGCTTGGCAACCCCTTTCCATAAAAGTGATTCTCGCCAGTCTCTGCTAAGGGCTACATGAACAGCAAACAAACAATAGAGATAGAACTTGAAACTGCTTTATTGTGTCAAGTTTCAAAGAGCTAGCACAAACCGTGTTTGATTTAGAGTTCCAAATACATGTATCCCTATAGGAGAAAACAGAGTGAAACCTAAAAATGAAAACGGTTACTACAAACGAACGGTTTAACCTAGAAGAACGAAATTTGGTGAGCCAAGTGGTTTTGGTGTACTGATCATTACCTGAAAGAATCATCAAGATTGGGTGAAAAAATGTTTGCTGAGATTTCAGGCAACTCGTAGTTTTTTGGAAGCTTGGCAACCTTTTTCCATGAAAGTTATTTTCGCCAGTCTCTGCTTAGGGCAACATCAACAGCAAAGAAACCATAGAGATAGAAATTGAAAATGCTTTATTGTGTCAAGTTCCAAAGAGCTTGCACAAACCGTGTTTGATTTAGAGTTCCAAATACATGTATCCCTATTGGAGAAAACAGAGTGAAACCTAAAAATGAAAACGGTTACTGCAAGCGAACGGTTTAACCTAGAAGGACAAAATTTGGTGAGCCAAGTGGTTTTGGTGTACTGATCATTACCTGAAAGAATCATCAAGATTGGGTGAAAAAATGTTTGCTAAGATTTCAGGCAACTCGTAGTTTTTTGGAATCTTGGCAACCCCTTTCCATGAAAGTGATTTTCGCCATTCTCTGCTTAGGGATACATCAACAGCAAACCAATCATAGAGATAGAACTTGAAAGTACTTTATTGTGTCAAGTTTCAAAGAGCTAGCACAAACCGTGTTTCATTTAGAGTTCCAAATACATGTATCCCTATAGGAGAAAACAGAGTGAAACCTAAAAATGAAAACGGTTACTGCAAACGAACGGTTTAACGTAGAAGAACGAAATTTGGTGAGCCATTTGGTTTTGGTGTACTGAACATTTCCTGAAAGAATCATCAAGATTGGGTGAAAAAATGTTTGCTGAGATTTCAGAAAACTCCTAGTTTTTTGGAAGCTTGGCAACCCCTTTCATTGTAAGTGATTTTCGCCACGCACTGCTTAGGGCTACATCAACAGCAAACAAACCATAGAGATAGATCTTGAAACTGTTTTATTGTTTTAAGTTTCAAAGAGCTAGCACAAACCGTGTTTGATTTAGAGTTCCAAATACATGTATCCCTATAGGAGAAAACAGAGTGAAACCTAAAAATGAAAACGGTTACTGCAAACGAACGGTTTAAACTTGAAGAACGAAATTTGGTGAGCCAAGTGGTTTTGGTGTACTGATCATTACCTGAACGAATCATCAAGATTGGGTGAAAAAATGTTTGCTGAGATTTCAGGCAACTCGTAGTTTTTTGGAAGCTTGGCAACCCCTTTCCATGAAAGTGATTTTCGCCACTCTCTGCTTAAAGCTACATCATCAGCAAACAAACCATAGAGATAGAACTTGAAACTGCTTTATTGTGTCAAGTTCCAAAGAGCTTGCACAAACCGTGTTTGATTTAGAGTTCCAAATACATGTATCCCTATAGGAGAAAACAGAGTGAAACCTAAAAATGAAAACGGTTACTGCAAACGAACGGTTTAACCTAGAAGAACGAAATTTGGTGAGCCAAGTGGTTTTGGTGTACTGATCATTACCTGAAAGAATCATCAAGATTGGGTGAAAAAATGTTTGCTGAGATTTCAGGCAACTCGTAGTTTTTTGGAAGCTTGGCAACCTTTTTCCATCAAAGTTATTTTCGCCAGTCTCTGCTTAGGGCAACATCAACAGCAAAGAAACCATAGAGATAGAACTTGAAACTGCTTTATTGTGTCAAGTTCCAAAGAGGTTGCACAAACCGTGTTTGATTTAGAGTTCCAAATACATGTATCCCTATAGGAGAAAACAGAGTGAAACCTAAAAATGAAAACGGTTACTGCAAGCGAACGGTTTAACCTAGAAGGACAAAATTTGGTGAGCCAAGTGGTTTTGGTGTACTGATCATTACCTGAAAGAATCATCAAGATTGGGTGAAAATATGTTTGCTGAGATTTCAGGCAATTCGTAGTTTTTTGGAAGCTTGGCAACCCCTTTCCATGAAAGTGATTTTCGCCACTCTCTGCTTAGGGCTACATCAACAGCAAACAAACCATAGAGATAGAACTTGAACCTGCTTTATTGTGTCAAGTTTCAAAGTGCTAGCACAAACCGTGTTTGATTTAGAGTTCCAAATACATGTATCCCTATAGGAGAAAACTGAGTGAAACCTCAAAATGAAAACGGTTACTGCAAACGAACTGTTTAACCTAGAGGAACGAAATTTGGTGAGCCAAGTGGTTTTGGTGTACTGATCATTACCTGAAAGAATCATCAATATTGGGTGAAAAAATGTTTGCTGAGATTTCAGTCAACTCGTAGTTTTTTGGAATCTTGGCAACCCCTTTCCATGAAAGTGATTTTCGCCATTCTCTGCTTAGGGATACATCAACAGCAAACCAACCATAGAGATAGAACTTGAAAGTACTTTATTGTGTCAAGTTTCAAAGAGCTAGCACAAACCGTGTTTGATTTAGAGTTCCAAATACATGTATCCCTATAGGAGAAAACAGAGTGAAACCTAAAAATGAAAACGGTTACTGCAAACGAACGGTTTAACCTAGAAGAACGAAATTTGGTGAGCCAAGTGGTTTTGGTGTACTGATCATTACCTGAAAGAATCATCAAGATTGGGTGAAAAAATGTTTGCTGGGATTTCAGGAAACTCGTAGTTCTTTGGAAGCTTGGCAACCCCTTTCCATGAAAGTGATTCTCGCCAGTCTCTGCTTAGGGCTACATCAACAGCAAACAAACCATAGAGATAGAACTTGAAACTGCTTTATTGTGTCAAGTTTCAAAAAGCTAGCACAAACCGTGTTTCATTTAGAGTTCCAAATACATGTATCCCTATAGGAGAAAACAGAGTGAAACCTAAAAATGAAACGGTTACTGCAAACGAACGGTTTAACCTAGAAGAACGAAATTTGGTGAGCCATTTGGTTTTGGTGTACTGATCATTTCCTGAAAGAATCAACAAGATTGGGTGAAAAAATGTTTGCTGAGATTTCAGACAACTCCTAGTTTTTTGGAAGCTTGGCAAACCCCTTTCCATGTAAGTGATTTTCGCCACTCACTGCTTAGGGCTACATCAACAGCAAACAAAACCATAGAGATAGATCTTGAAACTGTTTTATTGTTTCAGTTTCAAAGAGCTAGCAAAACCGTATTTGATTAGAGTTCCAAATACATGTATCCCTATAGGAGAAAACAGAGTGAAACCTAAAAATGAAAACGGTTACTGCAAACGAAAGGTTTAACCTTGAAGAACGAAATTTGGTGAGCCAAGTGGTTTTGGTGTACTGATCATTACCTGAAAGAATCATCAAGATTGGGTGAAAAAATGTTTGCTGAGATTTCAGGCAACTCGTAGTTTTTTGGAAGCTTGGCAACCCCTTTCCATGAAAGTGATTTTCGCCAGTCTCTGCTTAGGGCTACATCAACAGCAAACAAACCATAGAGATAGAACTTGAAACTTATTTATTGTGTCAAGTTTCAAAGAGCTAGCACAAACCGTGTTTGATTTAGAGTTCCAAATACATGTATCCCTATAGGAGAAAACAGAGTGAAACCTAAAAATGAAAACGGTTACTGCAAACGAACGGTTTAACCTAGAAGATCGAAATTTGGTGAGCCAAATGGTTTTGGTGTACTGATCATTACCTGAAAGAATCATCAAGATTGGGTGAAAAAATGTTTGCTGAGATTTCAGACAACTCGTAGTTTTTTGGAAGCTTGGCAACTTCTTTCCATGAAAGTGATTTTCGCCAGTCTCTGCTTAGGGCTACATCAACAGCAAACAAACCATAGAGATAGATCTTGAAACTGATTTATTGTGTCAAGTTTCAAAGAGCTAGCACAAACCGGGTTTGATTTAGAGTTCCAAATACATGTATCCCTCTAGGAGAAAACAGAGTGAAACCTAAAAATTAAAACGGTACTGCAAACGAACGGTTTAACCTAGAAAAACGAAATTTGGTGAGCCAAGTGGTTTTGGTGTACTGATCATTACCTGAAAGAATCATGAAGATTGGGTGAAAAATGTTTGCTGAGATTTCAGGCAACTCGTAATTTTTTGGAAGCTTGGCAACCCCTTTCCATTTAAGTGATTTTCGCCAGTCTCTGCTTAGGGCTACATCAACAGAAAACAAGCCATAGAGATAGAACTTGAAACTTATTTATTGTGTCAAGTTTCAAAGAGCTAGCACAAACCGTGTTTGATTTAGAGTTCCAAATACATGTATCCCTATAGGAGAAAACAGAGTGAAACCTAAAAATGAAAACGGTTACTGCAAACGAACGGTTTAACCTAGAAGAACGAAATTTGGTGACCCAAGTGGTTTTGGTGTACTGATCATTACCTGAAAGAATCATCAAGATTGGGTGAAAAAATGTTTGCTGAGATTTCAGGCAACTCGTAGTTTTTCGGAAGCTTGGCAAACCCTTTCCATGTAAGTGATTTTCGCCACTCACTGCTTAGGGCTACATCAACAGCAAACAAACCATAGAGATAGATCTTGAAACTGTTTTAAAGTTTCATGTTTCAAAGAGCTAGCACAAACCGTGTTTGATTTAGAGTTCCAAATACATGTATCTCTATAGGAGAAAACACAGTGAAACCTAAAAATGAAAACGGTTACTGCAAACGAACGGTTTAACCTTGAAGAACGAAATTTGGTGAGCCAAGTGATTTTGGTGTAGTGATCATTACCTTAAAGAATCATCAAGATTGGGTGAAAAAATGTTTGCTGAGATTTCAGGCAACTCGTAGTTTTTTGGAAGCTTGGCAACCCCTTTCCATGAAAGTGATTTTCGCCAGTCTCTGCCTAAGGCTACATCAACAGCAAACAAACCGTAGAGATAGAACTTTAAACTGATTTATTGTGTCAAGTTTCAAAGAGCTAGCACAAACCGTGTTTGATTTAGAGTTATAAATACATGTATCCCTATAGGAGAAAACAAAGTGAAACCTAAAAATGAAACGGTTACTGCAAACGAACTGTTTAACCTAGAAGAGTGAAATTTGGTGAGCCAAATGGTTTTGGTGTACTGATCATTACCTGAAACAATCATCAAGATTGGGTGAAAAAATGTTTGCTGAGATTTCAGGCAACTCGTAGTTTTTGGAAGCTTGGCAACCCCTTTCCATGAAAGTGATTTTCGCCAGTCTCTGCTTAGGGCTACATCAATCGCAAACAAACCATAGAGATAGAACTTGAAACTGCTTTATTGTGTCAAGTTTCAAAGAGCTAGCACAAACCGTGTTTGATTTAGAGTTCCAAATACATGTATCCCTATAGGAGAAAACAGAGTGAAACCTAAAAATGAAAACGGTTACTGCAAACGAACGGTTTAACCTAGAAGAACGAAATTTGGTGAGCCAAGTGGTTCTGGTGTACTGATCATTACCTGAAAGAATCATCAAGATTGGGTGAAAAAATGTTTGCTGAGATTTCAGGCAACTCGTAGTTTTTTGGAAGCTTGGCAACCCCTTTCGATGAAAGTGATTTTCGCCAGTCTCTGCTTATGGCTACATCAACAGCAAACAAACCATAGAGATAGAACTTGAAACTGATTTATTGTGTCAAGTTTCAAAGAGCTAGCAAGAACCGTGTTTGATTTAGAGTTCCAAATACATGTATACCTATAGTAGAAAACATAGTGAAACCTAAAAATGAAAACGGTTACTACAAACGAACGGTTTAACCTAGAAGAACGAAATTTGGTGAGCCAAGTGGTTTTCGTGTAGTGATCATTACCTGAAAGAATCATCAAGATTGGGTGAAAAAATATTTGCTGAGATTTCAGGCAACTCGTAGTTTTTTGGAAACTTGGCAACCCCTATGAATGTAAGTGATTTTCGCCAGTCTCTGCTTAGGGCTACATCAGCAGCAAACAAACCATAGAGATAGAACTTGAAACTGCTTTATTGTGTAAAGTTTCAAAGAGCTAGCACAAACCGTGTTTGATTTAGAGTTCCAAATACATGTATCCCTATAGGAGAAAACAGAGTGAAACCTAAAAATGAAAACGGTTACTGCAAACGAACGGTTTAACCTAGAAGAACGAAATTTGGTGAGCCAAGTGGTTTTGGTGTACTGATCATTACCTGAAAGAATCATCAAGATTGGGTGAAAAAATGTTTGCTGAGATTTCAGGCAACTCGTAGTTTTTCGGAAGCTTGGCAAACCCTTTCCATGTAAGTGATTTTCGCCACTCACTGCTTAGGGCTACATCAACAGCAAACAAACCATAGAGATAGATGTTGAAACTGTTTTAAAGTTTCATGTTTCAAAGAGCTAGCACAAACCGTGTTTGATTTAGAGTTCCAAATACATGTATCTCTATAGGAGAAAACACAGTGAAACCTAAAAATGAAAACGGTTACTGCAAACGAACGGTTTAACCTTGAAGAACGAAATTTAGTGAGCCAAGTGATTTTGGTGTACTGATCATTACCTTAAAGAATCATCAAGATTGGGTGAAAAAATGTTTGCTGAGATTTCAGGCAACTCGTAGTTTTTTGGAAGCTTGGCAACCCCTTTCCATGAAAGTGATTTTCGCCAGTCTCTGCCTAGGTCTACATCAACAGCAAACAAACCGTAGAGATAGAACTTTAAACTGATTTATTGTGTCAAGTTTCAAAGAGCTAGCACAAACCGTGTTTGATTTAGAGTTCCAAATACATGTATCCCTATAGGAGAAAACAAAGTGAAACCTAAAAATGAAATGGTTACTGCAAACGAACTGTTTAACCTAGAAGAGCGAAATTTGGTGAGCCAAATGGTTTTGGTGTACTGATCATTACCTGAAACAATCATCAAGATTGGGTGAAAAAATGTTTGCTGAGATTTCAGGCAACTCGTAGTTTTTGGAAGCTTGGCAACCCCTTTCCATGAAAGTGATTTTCGCCAGTCTCTGCTTAGGGCTACATCAACAGCAAACAAACCATAGAGATAGAACTTGAAACTGCTTTATTGTGTCAAGTGTCAAACAGCTAGCACAAACCGTGTTTGATTTAGAGTTTTAAATGCATGTATCCCTATAGGAGAAAAAAGAGTGAAACCTAAAAATGAAAACGGTTACTGCAAACGAACGGTTTAACCTAGAAGAACGAAATTAGGTGAGCCAAGTGGTTTTGGTATACTGATCATTACCTGAAGGAATCATCAAGATTGGGTGAAAAAATGTTTGCTGAGATTTCAGGCAACTCGTAGTTTTTTGGAAACTTGGCAACCCCTTTGAATGTAAATGATTTTCGCCAGTCTCTGCTTAGGGCTACATCAACAGCAAACAAACCATAGAGACAGAACTTGAAACTGCTTTATTGTGTAAAGTTTCAAAGAGCTAGCACAAACCGTGTTTGATTTAGAGTTCCAAATACATGTATCCCTATAGGAGAAAACAGAGTGAAACCTAAAAATGAAAACGGTTACTGCAAACGAACGATTTAACCTAGAAGAACGAAATTCGGTGAGCCAAGTGGTTTGGGTGTACTGATCATTTCCTGAAAGAATCATCAAGATTGGGTGAAAAAATGTTTGCTGAGATTTCAGGCAACTCGTAGTTTTTTGGAAACTTGGCAACCCCTTTGAATGTAAGTGATTTTCGCCAGTCTCTGCTTAGGGCTGCATCAACAGCAAACAAACCATAGAGATAGAACTTGAAACTGCTTTATTGTGTCAAGTTTCAAAGACCTAGCACAAACCGTGTTTGATTTAGAGTTCCAAATACATGTATCCCTATAGGAGAAAACATAGTGAGACCTAAAAATGAAAACGGTTTCTGCAAACGAACGGTTTAACCTAGAAGAACGAAATTTGGTGAGCCAAGTGGTTTTGGTGTACTGATCATTACCTGAAAGAATCATCAAGATTGGGTGAAAAAATGTTTGTTGAGATTTCAGGCAACTCGTAGTTTTTTGGAAGCTTGCAACCCCTTTCCATGTAAGTGATTTTCGCCACTCACTCCTTAGGGCTACATCAACAGCAAACAAACCATAGAGATAGATCTTGAAATTGTTTTATTGTTTCAAGTTTCAAAGAGCTAGCACAAACCGTATTTGATTTAGAGTTCCAAATACATGTATCCCTATAGGAGAAAACAGAGTGAAACCTAAAAATGAAAACGGTTACTGCAAACGAACGGTTTAACCTTGAAGAACGAAATTTGGTGAGCCAAGTGGTTTGGGTGTACTGATCATTACCTGAAAGAATCATCAAGATTGGGTGAAAAAATGTTTGCTGAGATTTCAGGCAACTCGTAGTTTTTTGGAAGCTTGGCAACTTCTTTCCATGAAAGTGATTTTCGCCAGTCTCTGCTTAGGGCTACATCAACAGCAAACAAACCATAGAGATAGAACTTGAAACTGATTTATTGTGTCAAGTTTCAAAGAGCTAGCACAAACCGTGTTTGATTTAGAGTTCCAAATACATGTATCCCTCTAGGAGAAAACAAAGTGAAACCTAAAAATTAAAACGGTACTGCAAACGAACGGTTTAACCTAGAAAAACGAAATTTGGTGAGCCAAGTGGTTTTGGTGTACTGATCATTACCTGAAAGAATCATGAAGATTGGGTGAAAAATGTTTGCTGAGATTTCAGGCAACTCGTAATTTTTTGGAAGCTTGGCAACCCCTTTCCATGAAAGTGATTTTCGCCAGTCTCTGCTTAGGGCTACATCAACAGAAAACAAGCCATAGAGATAGAACTTGAAACTGCTTTATTGTGTCAAGTTTCAAAGAGCTAGCACAAACCGTGTTTCATTTAGAATTCCAAATACATGTATCCCTATAGGAGAAAACAGAGTGAAACCTAAAAATGAAAACGGTTACTGCAAACGAACGGTTTAACCTAGAAGAACGAAATTTGGTGAGCCAAGTGGTTTTGGTGTACTGATCATTACCTGAAAGAATCATCAAGATTGGGTGAAAAAATGTTTGCTGAGATTTCAGGCAACTCGTAGTTTTTCGGAAGCTTGGCAAACCCTTTCCATGTAAGTGATTTTCGCCACTCACTGCTTAGGGCTACATCAACAGCAAACAAACCATAGAGATAGATCTTGAAACTGTTTTAAAGTTTCATGTTTCAAAGAGCTAGCACAAACCGTGTTTGATTTAGAGTTCCAAATACATGTATCTCTATAGGAGAAAACACAGTGAAACCTAAAAATGAAAACGGTTACTGCAAACGAACGGTTTAACCTTGAAGAACGAAATTTGGTGAGCCAAGTGATTTTGGTGTAGTGATCATTACCTTAAAGAATCATCAAGATTGGGTGAAAAAATGTTTGCTGAGATTTCAGGCAACTCGTAGTTTTTTGGAAGCTTGGCAACCCCTTTCCATGAAAGTGATTCTCGCCAGTCTCTGCTTAGGGCTACATCAACAGCAAACAAACCGTAGAGATAGAACTTTAAACTGATTTATTGTGTCAAGTTTCAAAGAGCTAGCACAAACCGTGTTTGATTTAGAGTTATAAATACATGTATCCCTATAGGAGAAAACAAAGTGAAACCTAAAAATGAAATGGTTACTGCAAACGAACTGTTTAACCTAGAAGAGCGAAATTTGGTGAGCCAAATTGTTTTGGTGTACTGATCATTACCTGAAACAATCATCAAGATTGGGTGAAAAAATGTTTGCTGAGATTTCAGGCAACTCGTAGTTTTTGGAAGCTTGGCAACCCCTTTCCATGAAAGTGATTTTCGCCAGTCTCTGCTTAGGGCTACATCAACAGCAAACAAACCATAGAGATAGAACTTGAAACTGCTTTATTGTGTCAAGTGTCAAAGAGCTAGCACAAACCATGTTTGATTTAGAGTTTTAAATGCATGTATCCCTATAGGAGAAAACAGAGTGAAACCTCAAAATGAAACCGGTTACTGCCAAGGAACGGTTTAACCTAGAAGAACGAAATTTGGCGAGCCAAGTGGGCTTGGTGTACTGATCATTACCTGAAAGTATCATCAAGATTGGGTGAAAAAATGTTTGCTGAGATTTCAGGCAACTCGTAGTTTTTTGGAAACTTGCCAACCCCTTTGAATGTAAATGATTTTCGCCAGTCTCTGCTTAGGGCTACATCAACAGCAAACAAACCATAGAGATAGAACTTGAAACTGCTTTATTGTGTAAAGTTTCAAAGAGCTAGCACAAACCGTGTTTGATTTAGAGTTCCAAATACATGTATCCCTATAGGAGAAAACAGAGTGAAACCTAAAAATGAAAACGGTTACTGCAAACGAACGATTTAACCTAGAAGAACGAAATTTGGTGAGCCAAGTGGTTTTGGTGTACTGATCATTACCTGAAAGAATCATCAAGATTGGGTGAAAAAATGTTTGCTGAGATTTCAGGCAACTCGTAGTTTTTTGGAAACTTGGCAACCCCTTTGAATGTAAGTGATTTTCGCCAGTCTCTGCTTAGGGCTGCATCAACAGCAAACAAACCATAGAGATAGAACTTGAAACTGCTTTATTGTGTCAAGTTTCAAAGACCTAGCACAAACCGTGTTTGATTTAGAGTTCCAAATACATGTATCCCTATAGGAGAAAACAGAGTGAGACCTAAAAATGAAAACGATTTCTGCAAACGAACGGTTTAACCTAGAAGAACGAAATTTGGTGAGCCAAGTGGTTTTGGTGTACTGATCATTACCTGAAAGAATCATCAAGATTGGGTGAAAAAAGGTTTGCTGAGATTTCAGGCAACTCGTAGTTTTTTGGAAGCTTGCAACCCCTTTCCATGTAAGTGATTTTCGCCACTCACTCCTTAGGGCTACATCAACAGCAAACAAACCATAGAGATAGATCTTGAAATTGTTTTATTGTTTCAAGTTTCAAAGAGCTAGCACAAACCGTATTTGATTTAGAGTTCCAAATACATGTATCCCTATAGGAGAAAACAGAGTGAAACCTAAAAATGAAAACGGTTACTGCAAACGAACGGTTTAACCTTGAAGAACGAAATTTGGTGAGCCAAGTGGTTTTGTTGTACTGATCATTACCTGAAAGAATCATCAAGATTGGGTGAAAAAATGTTTGCTGAGATTACAGGAAACTCGTAGTTTTTTGGAAGCTTGGCAACCCCTTTCCATGAAAGTGATTTTCGCCAGTCTCTGCTTAGGGCTACATCAACCGCAAACAAACCATAGAGATAGAACTTGAAACTGCTTTATTGTGTCAAGTTTCAAAGAGCTAGCACAAACCGTGTTTGATTTAGAGTTCCAAATACATGTATCCCTATAGGAGAAAACAGAGTGAAACCTAAAAATGAAAACGGTTACTGCAAACGAACGGTTTAACCTAGAAGAACGAAATTTGGTGAGCCAAGTGGTTCTGGTGTACTGATCATTACCTGAAAGAATCATCAAGATTGGGTGAAAAAATGTTTGCTGAGATTTCAGGTAACTCGTAGTTTTTTGGAAGCTTGGCAACCCCTTTCCATGAAAGTGATTTTCGCCAGTCTCTGCTTAGGGCTACATCAACAGCAAACAAACCATAAAGATAGAACTTGAAACTGCTTTATTGTGTCAAGTTTCAAAGAGCTAGCACAAACCGTGTTTGATTTAGAGTTCCAAATACATGTATCCCTATAGGAGAAAACAGAGTGAAACCTAAAAATGAAAACGGTTACTGCCATCGAACGGTTTTAACAAGAAGAACGAAATTTGGTGAGCCATGTGGTTTTGGTGTACTGATCATTACCTGAAAGAATCATCAAGATTGGGTGAAAAAATGTTTGCTGAGATTTCAGGCAACTCGTAGTTTTTTGGAAGCTTGGCAACCCCTTTCGATGAAAGTGATTTTCGCCAGTCTCTGCTTATGGCTACATCAACAGCAAACAAACCATAGAGATAGAACTTGAAACTGATTAATTGTGTCAAGTTTCAAAGAGCTAGCAAGAACCGTGTTTGATTTAGAGTTCCAAATACATGTATCCCTATAGGAGAAAACAGAGTGAAACCTCAAAATGAAACCGGTTACTGCCAAGGAACGGTTTAACCTAGAAGAACGAAATTTGGCGAGCCAAGTTGGCTTGGTGTACTGATCATTACCTGAAAGTATCATCAAGATTGGGTGAAAAAGTGTTTGCTGAGATTTCAGGCAACTCGTAGTTTTTTGGAAGCTTGGCAGGCCCTTTCCATGAAAGTGATTCTCGCCAGTCTCTGCTTAGGGCTACATCAACAGCAAACAAACCATAGAGATAGAACTGGAAACTGCTTTATTGTGTCAAGTGTCAAAGAGCTAGCACAATCCGTGTTTGATTTAGAGTTTTAAATGCATGTATCCCTATAGGAGAAAAAAGAGTGAAACCTAAAAATGAAACCGGTTACTGCAAACGAACGGTTTAACCTAGAAGAACGAAATTTGGTGAGCCAAGTGGTTTTGGTATACTGATCATTACCTGAAGGAATCATCAAGATTGGGTGAAAAAATGTTTGCTGAGATTTCAGGCAACTCGTAGTTTTTTGGAAACTTGGCAACCCCTTTGAATGTAAATGATTTTCGCCAGTCTCTGCTTAGGGCTACATCAACAGCAAACAAACCATAGAGATAGAACTTGAAACTGCTTTATTGTGTAAAGTTTCAAAGAGCTAGCACAAACCGTGTTTGATTTAGAGTTCCAAATACATGTATCCCTATAGGAGAAAACAGAGTGAAACCTAAAAATGAAAACGGTTACTGCAAACGAACGATTTAACCTAGAAGAACGAAATTTGGTGAGCCAAGTGGTTTGGGTGTACTGATCATTTCCTGAAAGAATCATCAAGATTGGATGAAAAAATGTTTGCTGAGATTTCAGGCAACTCGTAGTTTTTTGGAAACTTGGCAACCCCTTTGAATGTAAGTGATTTTCGCCAGTCTCTGCTTAGGGCTGCATCAACAGCAAACAAACCATAGAGATAGAACTTGAAACTGCTTTATTGTGTCAAGTTTCAAAGACCTAGCACAAACCGTGTTTGATTTAGAGTTCCAAATACATGTATCCCTATAGGAGAAAACAGAGTGAGACCTAAAAATGAAAACGGTTTCTGCAAACGAACTCTTTAACCTAGAAGAGCGAAATTTGGTGAGCCCAATGGTTTTGGTGTACTGATCTTTACCTGAAAGAATCATCAAGATTGGGTGAAAAAATGTTTGCTGAGATTTCAGGCAACTCGTAGTTTTTTGGAAGCTTGGCAACCCCTTTCCATGAAAGTGATTTTCGCCAGTCTCTGCTTAGGGCTACATCAACAGCAAACAAACCATAAAGATAGAACTTGAAACTGCTTTATTGTGTCAAGTTTCAAAGAGCTAGCACAAACCCTGTTTGATTTAGAGTTCCAAATACATGTATCCCTATAGGAGAAAACAGAGTGAAACCTAAAAATGAAAACGGTTACTGCCATCGAACGGTTTAACCAAGAAGAACGAAATTTGGTGAGCCATGTGGTTTTGGTGTACTGATCATTACCTGAAAGAATCATCAAGATTGGGTGATAAAATGTTTGCTGAGATTTCAGGCAACTCGTAGTTTTTTGTAAACTTGGCAACCCCTATGAATGTAAGTGATTTTCGCCAGTCTCTGCTTAGGGCTACATCAACAGCAAACAAACCATAGAGATAGAACTTGAAACTGCTTTATTGTGTAAAGTTTCAAAGAGCTAGCACAAACCGTGTTTGATTTAGAGTTCCAAATACATGTATCCCTATAGGAGAAAACAGAGTGAAACCTAAAAATGAAAACGGTTACTGCAAACGAACGGTTTAACCTAGAAGAACGAAATTTGGTGAGCCAAGTGGTTTTGGTGTACTGATCATTTCCTGAAAGAATCATCAAGATTGGGTGAAAAAATGTTTGCTGAGATTTCAGGCAACTCGTAGTTTTTTTGAAGCTTGGAAACCCCTTTCCATGAAAGTGATTTTCGCCAGTCTCTGCCTAGGGCTACATCAACAGCAAACAAACCGTAGAGAGAGAACTTTAAACTGATTTATTGTGTCAAGTTTCAAAGAGCTAGCACAAACCGTGTTTGATTTAGAGTTCCAAATACATGTATCCCTATAGGAGAAAACAAAGTGAAACCTAAAAATGAAACGGTTACTGCAAACGAACTGTTTAACCTAGAAGAGCGAAATTTGGTGAGCCCAATGGTTTTGGTGTACTGATCATTACCTGAAAGAATCATCAAGATTGGGTGAAAAAATGTTTGCTGAGATTTCAGGCAACTCGTAGTTTTTTGGAAGCTTGGCAACCCCTTTCCATGAAAGTGATTTTCGCCAGTCTCTGCTTAGAACTACATCAACAGCAAACAAACCGTTAGAGATAGAACTTTAAACAGATTTATTGTGTCAAGTTTCAAAGAGCTAGCACACACCGTGTTTGATTTAGAGTTCCAAATACATGTATCCCTATAGGAGAAAACAAAGTGAAACCTAAAAATGAAAACGGTTACTGCAAACGAACGGTTTAACCTAGAAGAACGAAATTTGGTGAGCCAAGTGGTATTGGTGTACTGATCATTACCTGAAAGAATCATCAAGATTGGGTGAAAAAATGTTTGCTAAGATTTCAGGCAACTCGTAGTTTTTTGGAAACTTGGCAACCTCTTTGAATGTAAGTGATTTTCGCCAGTCCCTGCTTAGGGCTCCATTAACAGCAAACAATCCATAGAGATAGAACATTAAACTACTTTATTGTGTCAAGTTTCAAAGAGCTAGCACAAACCATGTTTGATTTAGAGTTCCAAATACATGTATCCCTATAGAAGAAAACAGAGTGAAACCTAAAAATGAAAACGGTTACTGCAAACGAATGGTTTAACCTAGAAGAACGAAATTTGGTGAGCCAAGTGGTTTTGGTGTACTGATCATTTCCGGAAAGAATCATCAAGATTGGGTGAAAAAATGTTTGCTGAGATTTCAGAAAACTCGTAGTTTTTTGGAAGCTTGGCAACCCCTTTCCATGAAAGTGATTTTCGCCAGTCTCTGCTTAGGGCTACATCAACAGCAAACAAACCATAAAGATAGAACTTGAAACTGCTTTATTGTGTCAAGTTTCAAAGAGCTAGCACAAACCCTGTTTGATTTAGAGTTCCAAATACATGTATCCCTATAGGAGAAAACAGAGTGAAACCTAAAAATGAAAACGGTTACTGCCATCGAACGGTTTAACCAAGAAGAACGAAATTTGGTGAGCCATGTGGTTTTGGTGTACTGATCATTTCCTGAAAGAATCATCAAGATTGGATGAAAAAATGTTTGCTGAGATTTCAGGCAACTCGTAGTTTTTTGGAAACTTGGCAACCCCTTTGAATGTAAGTGATTTTCGCCAGTCTCTGCTTAGGGCTACATCAACAGCAAACAAACCATAGAGATAGAACTTGAAACTGCTTTATTGTGTAAAGTTTCAAAGAGCTAGCACAAACCGTGTTTGATTTAGAGTTCCAAATACATGTATCCCTATAGGAGAAAACAAAGTGAAACCTAAAAATGAAACGGTTACTACAAAGGAACTGTTTAACCTAGAAGAGCGAAATTTGGTGAGCCAAATGGTTTTGGTGTACTGATCATTACCTGAAAGAATCATCAAGATTGGGTGAAAAAATGTTTGCTGAGATTTCAGGCAACTCGTAGTTTTTTGGAAGCTTGGCAACCCCTTTCCATGAAAGTGATTTTCGCCAGTCTCTGCTTAGGGCTACATCAACAGCAAACAAACCATAGAGATAGTACTTGAAACTGATTTATTGTGTCAAGTTTCAAAGAGCTAGCACGAACCGTGTTTGATTTAGAGTTCCAAATACATGTATACCTATAGTAGAAAACAGAGTGAAACCTAAAAATGAAAACGGTTACTACAAACGAACGGTTTAACCTAGAAGAACGAAATTTGGTGAGCCAAGTGGTTTTGGTGTACTGATCATTACCTGAAAGAATCATCAAGATTGGGTGAAAAAATGTTTGCTGAGATTTCAGGCAACTCGTAGTTTTTTGGAAACTTGGCAACCCCTATGAATGTAAGTGATTTTCGCCAGTCTCTGCTTAGGGCTACATCAACAGCAAACAAACCATAGAGATAGAACTTGAAACTGCTTTATTGTGTAAAGTTTCAAAGAGCTAGCACAAACCGTGTTTGATTTAGAGTTCCAAATACATGTATCCCTATAGGAGACAAGAGAGTGAAACCTAAAAATGAAAACGGTTACTGCAAACGAACGGTTTAACCTAGAAGAACGAAATTTGGTGAGCCAAGTGGTTTTGGTGTACTGATCATTTCCTGAAAGAATCATCAAGATTGGGTGAAAAAATGTTTGCTGAGATTTCAGGCAACTCGTAGTTTTTTGGAAGCTTGGCAACCCCTTTCCATGAAAGTGATTTTCGCCAGTCTCTGCCTAGGGCTACATCAACAGCAAACAAACCGTAGAGATAGAACTTTAAACTGATTTATTGTGTCAAGTTTCAAAGAGCTAGCACAAACCGTGTTTGATTTAGAGTTCCAAATACATGTATCCCTATAGGAGAAAACAAAGTGAAACCTAAAAATGAAACGGTTACTGCAAACGAACTGTTTAACCTAGAAGAGCGAAATTTGGTGAGCCCAATGGTTTTGGTGTACTGATCATTACCTGAAAGAATCATCAAGATTGGGTGAAAAAATGTTTGCTGAGATTTCAGGCAACTCGTAGTTTTTTGGAAGCTTGGCAACCCCTTTCCATGAAAGTGATTTTCGCCAGTCTCTGCTTAGGGCTACATCAACAGCAAACAAACCATAGAGATAGAACTTGAAACTTATTTATTGTGTCAAGTTTCAAAGAGCTAGCACAAACCGTGTTTGATTTAGAGTTCCAAATACATGTATCCCTATAGGAGAAAACAGACTGAAACCTAAAAATGAAAACGGTTACTGCAAAGGAACCGTTTAACCTAGAAGAGCGAAATTTGGTGAGCCAAATGGTTTTCGTGTACTGATCATTACCTGAAAGAATCATCAAGATTGGGTGAAAAAATGTTTGCTGAGATTTCAGGCAACTCGTAGTTTTTTGGAAGCTTGGCAACCCCCTTCCATGAAAGTGATCTTCGCCAGTCTCTGCCTAGGGCTACATCAACAGCAAACAAACCGTAGAGATAGAACTTTAAACTGATTTATTGTGTCAAGTTTCAAAGAGCTAGCACAAACCGTGTTTGATTTAGAGTTCCAAATACATGTATCCCTATAGGAGAAAAAAAGGGAAACCTAAAAATGAAACGGTTACTGCAAACGAACTGTTTAACCTAGAAGAGCGAAATTTGGTGAGCCAAATGGTTTTGGTGTACTGATCATTACCTGAAAGAATCATCAAGATTGGGTGAAAAAATGTTTGCTGAGATTTCAGGCAACTCGTAGTTTTTTGGAAGCTTGGCAACCCCTTTCCATGAAAGTGATTTTCGCCAGTCTCTGCTTAGGGCTACATCAACAGCAAACAAACCATAGAGATAGAACTTGAAACTGATTTATTGTGTCAAGTTTCAAAGAGCTAGCACGAACTGTGTTTGATTTAGAGTTCCAAATACATGTATACCTATAGGAGAAAACAGAGTGAAACCTAAAAATGAAAATGGTTACTGCAAACGAACGGTTTAACCTAAAAGAACGAAATTTGGTGAGCCAAGTGGTTTTGGTGTACTGATCATTACCTGAAAGAATCATCAAGATTGGGTGAAAAAATGTTTGCTGAGATTTGAGGAAACTCGTAGTTTTTTGGAAACTTGGCAACCCCTTTGAATGTAAGTGATTTTCGCGAGTTTCTGCTTAGGGCTACATCAACAGCAAACAAACCATAGAGATAGAACTTGAAACTGCTTTATTCTGTAAAGTTTCAAAGAGCTAGCACAAACCGTGTTTGATTTAGAGTTCCAAATACATGTATCCCTATAGGAGAAAACAGAGTGAAACCTAAAAATGAAAACGGTTACTGCAAACGAACGATTTAACCTAGAATAACGAAATTTGGTGAGCCAAGTGGTTTTGGTGTACTGATCATTTCCTGAAAGAATCATCAAGATTGGGTGAAAAAATGTTTGCTGAGATTTCAGGCAACTCGTAGTTTTTTGGAAGCTTGGCAACCCAATTCCATGTAAGTGATTTTCGCCACTCACTGCTTAGGGCTACATCAACAGCAAACAAACCATAGAGATAGTTCTTGAAACTGTTTTATTGTTTCAAGTTTCAAAGAGCTAGCACAAACCGTGTTTGATTTAGAGTTCCAAATACATGTATCCCTATAGGAGAAAACAGAGTGAAACCTAAAAATGAAAACGGTTACTGCAAACGAACGGTTTAACCTAGAAGAACGAAATTTGGTGAGCCAAGTGGTTTTGGTGTACTGATCATTAACTGAAAGAATCATCAAGATTGGGTGTAAAAATGTTTGCTGAGATTTCAGGCAACTCATAGTTTTTTGGAAACTTGGCAACCCCTTTGAATGTAACTGATTTTCGCCAGTCTCTGCTTAGGGCTACATCAACAGCAAACAAACCATAGAGATAGAACTTGAAACTGCTTTATTGTGTAAAGTTTCAAAGAGCTAGCACAAACCGTGTTTGATTTAGAGTTCCAAATACATGTATCCCTGTAGGAGAAAACAGAGTGAAACCTAAAAATGAAAACGGTTACTGCAAACGAACGGTTTAACCTAGAAGAACGAAATTTGGTGAGCCAAGTGGTTTTGGTGTACTGATCATTTCCTGAAAGAATCATCAAGATTGGGTGAAAAAATGTTTGCTGAGATTTCAGGCAACTCGTAGTTTTTTGGAAGCTTGGAAACCCCTTTCCATGAAAGTGATTTTCGCCAGTCTCTGCCTAGGGCTACATCAACAGCAAACAAACCGTAGAGAGAGAACTTTAAACTGATTTATTGTGTCAAGTTTCAAAGAGCCTAGCACAAACCGTGTTTGATTTAGAGTTCCAAATACATGTATCCCTATAGGAGAAAACAAAGTGAAACCTAAAAATGAAACGGTTACTGCAAACGAACTGTTTAACCTAGAAGAGCGAAATTTGGTGAGCCCAATGGTTTTGGTGTACTGATCATTACCTGAAAGAATCATCAAGATTGGGTGAAAAAAAGTTTGCTGAGATTTCAGGCAACTCGTAGTTTTTTGGAAGCTTGGCAACCCCTTTCCATGAAAGTGATTTTCGCCAGTCTCTGCTTAGAACTACATCAACAGCAAACAAACCGTAGAGATAGAACTTTAAACAGATTTATTGTGTCAAGTTTCAAAGAGCTAGCACAAACCGTGTTTGATTTAGAGTTCCAAATACATGTATCCCTATAGGAGAAAACAAAGTGAAACCTAAAAATGAAAACGGTTACTGCAAACGAACGGTTTAACCTAGAAGAACGAAATTTGGTGAGCCAAGTGGTATTGGTGTACTGATCATTACCTGAAAGAATCATCAAGATTGGGTGAAAAAATGTTTGCTAAGATTTCAGGCAACTCGTAGTTTTTTGGAAACTTGGCAACCTCTTTGAATGTAAGTGATTTTCGCCAGTCCCTGCTTAGGGCTCCATTAACAGCAAACAATCCATAGAGATAGAACATTAAACTACTTTATTGTGTCAAGTTTCAAAGAGCTAGCACAAACCATGTTTGATTTAGAGTTCCAAATACATGTATCCCTATAGAAGAAAACAGAGTGAAACCTAAAAATGAAAACGGTTACTGCAAACGAACGGTTTAACCTAGAAGAACGAAATTTGGTGAGCCAAGTGGTTTTGGTGTACTGATCATTTCCGGAAAGAATCATCAAGATTGGGTGAAAAAATGTTTGCTGAGATTTCAGGCAACTCGTAGTTTTATTGGAAGCTTGGCAACCCCTTTCCATGAAAGTGATTTTCGCCAGCCTCTGCTTAGGGCTACATCAACAGCAAACAAACCATAGAGATAGAACTTTAAACTGATTTATTGTGTCAAGTTTCAAAGAGCTAGCACAAACCGTGTTTGATTTAGAGTTCCAAATACATGTATCCCTATAGGAGAAAACAGAGTGAAACCTAAAAATGAAAACGGTTACTGCAAACGAACCGTTTAACCTAGAAGAGCGAAATTTGGTGAGCCAAATGATTTTGGTGTACTGATCATTACCTGAAAGAATCATCAAGATTGGGTGAAAAAATGTTTGCTGAGATTTCAGGCAACTCGTAGTTTTTTGGAAGCTTGGCAATCCCTTTCCATGAAAGTGATTTTCGCCAGTCTCTTCTTAGGGCTACATCAACAGCAAACAAACCATAGAGATAGAACTTGAAACTGCTTTATTGTGTCAAGTTTCAAAGAGCTAGCACAAACCCTGTTTGATTTAGAGTTCCAAATACATGTATCCCTATAGGAGAAAACAGAGTGAAACCTGAAAATTAAAACGGTTACTGCAAACGAACGGTTTAACCTAGAAGAACGAAATTTGGTGAGCCAAGTGGTTTTGGTGTACTGATCATTACCTGAAAGAATCATCAAGATTGGGTGAAAAAATGTTTGCTGAGATTTCAGGCAACTCGTAGTTTTTTGGAAGCTTGGCAACCCCTTTCCATGAAAGTGATTTTCGCCAGTCTCTGCTTAGGGCTACATCAACAGCAAACAAACCATAGAGATAGAACTTTAAACTGATTTATTGTGTCAAGTTTCAAAGAGCTAGCACAAATTGTGTTTGATTTAGAGTTCCAAATACATGTATCCCTATAGAAGAAAACAGAGTGAAACCTAAAAATGAAAACGGTTACTGCAAACGAACCGTTTAACCTAGAAGAGCGAAATTTGGTGAGCCAAATGGTTTTGGTGTACTGATCATTACCTGAAAGAATCATCAAGATTGGGTGAAAAAATGTTTGCTGAGATTTCAGGCAACTCGTAGTTTTTTGGAAGCTTGGCAACCCCTTTCGATGAAAGTGATTTTCGCCAGTCTCTGCTTAGGGCTACATCAACAGCAAACAAACCATAGAGATAGAACTTGAAACTGATTTATTGTGTCAAGTTTCAAAGAGCTAGCACGAACCGTGTTTGATTTAGAGTTCCAAATACATGTATACCTATAGTAGAAAACAGAGTGAAACCTAAAAATGTAAACGGTTACTACAAACGAACGGTTTAACCTAGAAGAACGAAATTTGGTGAGCCATGTGGTTTTGGTGTACTGATCATTACCTGAAAGAATCATCAAGATTGGGTGAAAAAATGTTTGCTGAGATTTCAGGCAACTCGTAGTTTTTTGGAAACTTGGCAACCCCTATGAATGTAAGTGATTTTCGCCAGTCTCTGCTTAGGGCTACATCAACAGCAAACAAACTATAGAGATAGAACTTTAAACTGATTTATTGTGTAAAGTTTCAAAGAGCTAGCACAAACCGTGTTTGATTTAGAGTTCCAAATACATGTATCCCTATAGGAGAAAACAGAGTGAAACCTAAAAATGAAAACGGTTACTGCAAACGAACGGTTTAACCTAGAAGAACGAAATTTGGTGAGCCAAGTGGTTTTGGTGTACTGATCATTTCCTGAAAGAATCATCAAGATTGGGTGAAAAAATGTTTGCTGAGATTTCAGGCAACTCGTAGTTTTTTGGAAGCTTGGCAACCCCTTTCCATGAAAGTGATTTTCGCCAGTCTCTGCCTAGGGCTACATCAACAGCAAACAAACCATAGAGATAGAACTTTAAACTGATTTATTGTGTCAAGTTTCAAAGAGCTAGCACAAACCGTGTTTGATTTAGAGTTCCAAATACATGTATCCGTATAGGAGAAAACAAAGTGAAACCTAAAAATGAAACGGTTACTGCAAACGAACTGTTCAACCTAGAAGAGCGAAATTTGGTGAGCCCAATGGTTTTGGTGTACTGATCATTACCTGAAAGAATCATCAAGATTGGGTGAAAAAATGTTTGCTGAGATTTCAGGCAACTCGTAGTTTTTTGGAAGCTTGGCAACCCCTTTCCTTGAAAGTGATTTTCGCCAGTCTCTGCTTAGAACTACATCAACAGCAAACAAACCGCAGAGATAGAACTTTAAACTGATTTATTGTGTCAAGTTTCAAAGAGCTAGCACAAACCCTGTTTGATTTAGAGTTCCAAATACATGTATCCCTATAGGAGAAAACAAAGTGAAACCTAAAAATGAAAACGGTTACTGCAAACGAACGGTTTAACCTAGAAGAACGAAATTTGGTGAGCCAAGTGGTATTGGTGTACTGATCATTACCTGAAAGAATCATCAAGATTGGGTGAAAAAATGTTTGCTAAGATTTCAGGCAACTCGTAGTTTTTTGGAAACTTGGCAACCTTTTTGAATGTAAGTGATTTTCGCCAGTTCCTGCTTAGGGCTCCATTAACAGCAAACAAACCATAGAGATAGAACATTAAACTGCTTTATTGTGTCAAGTTTCAAAGAGCTAGCACAAACCCTGTTTGATTTAGAGTTCCAAATACATGTATCCCTATAGGAGAAAACAGAGTGAAACCTAAAAATGAAAACGGTTACTGCAAACGAACGGTTTAACCTAGAAGAACGAAATTTGGTGAGCCAAGTGGTTTTGGTGTACTGATCATTTCCTGAAAGAATCATCAAGATTGGGTGAAAAAATGTTTGCTGAGATTTCAGAAAACTCGTAGTTTTTTGGAAGCTTGGCAACCCCTTTCCATGTAAGTGATTTTCGCCACTCACTGCTTAGGGCTACATCAACAGCAAACAAACAATAGAGATAGATCTTGAAACTGTTTTATTGTTTCAAGTTTCAAAGAGCTAGCACAAACCGTATTTGATTTAGAGTTCCAAATACATGTATCTCTATAGTAGAAAACAGAGTGAAACCTAAAAATGAAAACGGTTACTGCAAACGAACGGTTTAACCTTGAAGAACGAAATTTGGTGAGCCAAGTGGTTTTGGTGTACTGATAATTACCTGAAAGAATCATCAAGATTGGGTGAAAAAATGTTTGCTGAGATTTCAGGCAACTCGTAGTTTTTGGAAGCTTGGCAACCCCTTTCCATGAAAGTGATTTTCGCCAGTCTCTGCTTAGGGCTACATCAACAGCAAACAAACCATAGAGATAGAACTTGAAACTTATTTATTGTGTCAAGTTTCAAAGAGCTAGCACAAACCGTGTTTGATTTAGAGTTCCAAATACATGTATCCCTATAGGAGAAAACAGAGTGAAACCTAAAAATGAAAACGGTTACTGTAAACGAACCGTTTAACCTAGAAGAGCGAAATTTGGTGAGCCAAATGGTTTTCATGTACTGATCATTACCTGAAAGAATCATCAAGATTGGGTGAAAAAATGTTTGCTGAGATTTCAGGCAACTCGTAGTTTATTGGAAGCTTGGCAACCCCTTTCCATGAAAGTGATTTTCGCCAGTCTCTGCTTAGGGCTACATCAACAGCAAACAAACCATAGAGATAGAACTTGAAACTGCTTTATTGTGTCAAGTTTCAAAGAGCTAGCACAAACCGTGTTTGATTTAGAGTTCCAAATACATGTATCCCTATAGGAGAAAACAGAGTGAAACCTAAAAATGAAAACGGTTACTGCAAACGAACGGTTTAACATAGAAGAACGAAATTTGGTGAGCCAAGTGGTTTTGGTGTAGTGATCATTTCCTGAAAGAATCATCAAGATTGGGTGAAAAAATGTTTGCTGAGATTTCAGGCAACTCGTAGTTTTTTGGAAGCTTGGCAACCCAATTCCATGTAAGTGATTTTCGCCACTCACTGCTTAGGGCTACATCAACAGCAAACAAACCATAGAGATAGATCTTGAAACTGTTTTATTGTTTCAAGTTTCAAAGAGCTAGCACAAACCGTGTTTGATTTAGAGTTCCAAATACATGTATCCCTATAGGAGAAAACAGAGTGAAACCTAAAAATGAAAACGGTTACTGCAAACGAACGGTTTAACCTAGAAGAACGAAATTTGGTGAGCCAAGTGGTTTTGGTGTACTGATCATTACCTGAAAGAATCATCAAGATTGGGTGAAAAAATCTTTGCTGAGATTTCAGGCAACTCGTAGTTTTTTGGAAACTTGGCAACCCCTTTGAATGTAAGTGATTTTCGCCAGTCTCTGCTTAGGGCTACATCAACAGCAAACAAACCATAGAGATAGAACTTGAAACTGCTTTATTGTGTAAAGTTTCAAAGAGCTAGCACAAACCGTGTTTGATTTAGAGTTCCAAATACATGTATCCCTATAGGGGAAAACAGAGTGAAACCTAAAAATGAAAACGGTTCCTGCAAACGAATGGTTTAACCTAGAAGTACGAAATTTGGTGAGCCAAGTGGTTTTGGTGTACTGATCATTACCTGAAAGAATCATCAAGATTGGGGTGAAAAAATGTTTGCTGAGATTTCAGGCAACTCGTAGTTTTTTTGGAAGCTTGGCAACCCCTTTCCATGAAAGTGATTTTCGCCAGTCTCCGCATAGGGCTACATCAACAGCAAACAAACCATAGAGATAGAACTTTAAACTGATTTATTGTGTAAAGTTTCAAAGAGCTAGCACAAACCGTGTTTGATTTAGAGTTCCAAATACATGTATCCCTATAGGAGAAAACAGAGACCTAAAAATGAAAACGGTTACTGCCAACGAACAGTTTAACCTAGAAGAACGAAATTTGGTGAGCCAAGTGGTTTTGGTGTACTGATCATTACCTGAAAGAATCATCAAGATTGGGTTAAAAAATGTTTGCTGAGATTTCAGGAAACTCGTAGTTTATTGGAAGCTTGGCAACCCCTTTCCATGAAAGTGATTTTCGCCAGTCTCTGCTTAGGGCTACATCAACAGCAAACAATCCATAGAGATAGAACTTGAAACTGTTTTATTGTGTCAAGTTTCAAAGAGCTAGCACAAACCGTGTTTGATTTAGAGTTCCAAATACATGTATCCCTATAGGAGAAAACAGAGTGAAATCTAAAAATTAAAACGGTTACTGCAAACGAACGGTTTAACCTTGAAGAATGAAATTTGGTGAGCCAAGTGGTTTTGGTGTACTGATCATTACCTGAAAGAATCATCAAGATTGGGTGAAAAAATGTTTGCTGAGATTTCAGGCAACTCGTAGTTTTTTGGAAGCTTGGCAACCCCTTTCCATGAAAGTGATTTCGGACAGTCTCTGCTTAGGGCTACATCAACAGCAAACAAACCATAGAGATAGAACTTTAAACTGATTTATTGTGTCAAGTTTCAAAGAGCTAGCACAAATTGTGTTTGATTTAGAGTTCCAAATACATGTATCCCTATAGAAGAAAACAGAGTGAAACCTAAAAATGAAAACGGTTACTGCAAACGAACCGTTTAACCTAGAAGAGCGAAATTTGGTGAGCCAAATGGTTTTGGTGTACTGATCATTACCTGAAAGAATCATCAAGATTGGGTGAAAAAATGTTTGCTGAGATTTCAGGCAACTCGTAGTTTTTTGGAAGCTTGGCAACCCCTTTCCATGAAAGTGATTTTCGCCAGTCTCTGCTTAGGGCTACATCAACAGCAAACAAACCATAGAGATAGAACTTGAAACTGCTTTATTGTGTCAAGTTTCAAAGAGCTAGCACAAACCGTGTTTGATTTAGAGTTCCAAATAAATGTATCCCCTATAGGAGAAAACAGAGTGAAACCTAAAAATGAAAACGGTTACTGCAAACGAACGGTTTAACCTAGAAGAACGAAATTTGGTGAGCCAAGTGGTTTTGGTGTACTGATCATTACCTGAAAGAATCATTAAGATTGGGGTGAAAAAATGTTTGCTGAGATTTCAGGCAACTCGTAGTTTTTTGGAAGCTTGGCAACCCCTTTCCATGAAAGTGATTTTCGCCAGTCTCTGCTTAGGGCTACATCAACAGCAAACAAACCATAGAGATAGAACTTGAAACTGCTTTATTGTGTCAAGTTTCAAAGAGCTAGCACAAACCCTGTTTGATTTAGAGTTCCAAATACATGTATCCCTATACGAGAAAACAGAGTGAAACCTAAAAATGAAAACGGTTACTGCAAACGAACCGTTTAACCTAGAAGAACGAAATTTGGTGAGCCAAATGGTTTTGGTGTACTGATCATTACCTGAAAGAATCATCAAGATTGGGTGAAAAAAATGTTTGCTGAGATTTCAGGCAACTCGTAGTTTTTTGGAAGCTTGGCAACCCCTTTCCATGAAAGTGATTTTCGCCAGTCTCTGCTTAGGGCTACATCAACAGCAAACAAACCATAGAGATAGACCTTTAAACTGATTTATTGTGTCAAGTTTCAAAGAGCTAGCACAAATTGTGTTTGATTTAGAGTTCCAAATACATGTATCCCTATAGAAGAAAACAGAGTGAAACCTAAAAATGAAAACGGTTACTGCAAACGAACCGTTTAACCTAGAAGAGCGAAATTTGGTGAGCCAAATGGTGTTGGTGTACTGATCATTACCTGAAAGAATCATCAAGATTGGGTGAAAAAATGTTTGCTGAGATTTCAGGCAACTCGTAGTTTTTTGGAAGCTTGGCAACCTCTTTCCATGAAAGTGATTTTCGCCAGTCTCTGCTTAGGGCTACATCAACAGCAAACAAACCATAGAGATAGATCTTGAAACTGCTTTATTGTGTCAAGTTTCAAAGAGCTAGCACAAACCGTGTTTGATTTAGAGTTCCAAATAAATGTATCCCTATGGGAGAAAACAGAGTGAAACCTAAAAATGAAAACGGTTACTGCAAACGAACGGTTTAACCTAGAAGAACGAAATTTGGTGAGCCAAGTGGTTTTGGTGTACTGATCATTACCTGAAAGAATCATCAAGATTGGGTGAAAAAATGTTTGCTGAGATTTCAGGCAACTCGTAGTTTTTTGGAAGCTTGGCTACCCCTTTCCATGAAAGTGATTTTCGCCAGTCTCTGCTTAGGGCTACATCAACAGCAAACAAACCATAGAGATAGAACTTGAAACTGATTTATTGTGTAAAGTTTCAAAGAGCTAGCACGAACCGTGTTTGATTTAGAGTTCCAAATACATGTATCCCTATAGGAGAAAACAGAGTGAAACCTAAAAATGAAAACGGTTCCTGCAAACGAACGGTTTAACCTAGAAGAACGAAATTTGGTGAGCCAAGTGGTTTTGGTGTACTGATCATTACCTGAAAGAATCATCAAGATTGGGTGAAAAAAATGTTTGCTGAGATTTCAGGCAACTCGTAGTTTTTTGGAAGCTTGGCAACCCCTTTCCATGAAAGTGATTTTCGCCAGTCTCTGCTTAGGGCTACATCAACAGCAAACAAACCATAGAGACAGAACTTTAAACTGCTTTATTGTGTCAAGTTTCAAAGAGCTAGCACAAACCGTGTTTGATTTAGAGTTCCAAATACATGTATCCCTTTAGGAGAAAACAGAGTGAAACCTAAAAATGAAAACGGTTACTGCAAACGAAAAGTTTAACCTAGAAGAGCGAAATTTGGTGAGCCAAATTGTTTTGGTGTACTGATCATTACCTGAAAGAATCATCAAGATTGGGTGAAAAAATGTTTGCTGAGATTTCAGGCAACTCGTAGTTTTTTGGAAGCTTGGCAACCCCTTTTAATGAAAGTGATTTTCGCCAGTCACTGCTTAGGGCTACATCAACAGCAAACAAACCATAGAGATAGAACTTGAAAACTGCTTTATTGTGTCAAGTTTCAAAGAGCTAGCACAAACCCTGTTTGATTTAGAGTTCCAAATACATGTATTTCTATAGGAGAAAACAGAGTGAAACCTAAAAATGAAAACGGTTACTGCAAACGAACGGTTTAACCTAGAATAACGAAATTTGGTGAGCCAAGTGGTTTTGGTGTACTGATCATTACTTGAAAGAATCATCAAGATTGGGTGACAAAATGTTTGCTGAGATTTCATGCAACTCGTAGTTTTTTGGAAGCTTGGCAACTCCTTTCCATGAAAGTGATTTTCGCCAGTCTCTGCTTAGGGCTACATCAACAGCAAACAAACCATAGAGATAGAACTTGAAACTGCTTTATTGTGTAATGTTTCAAAGAGTTAGCACAAACCGTGTTTGATTTAGAGTTCCAAATACATGTATCCCTATAGGAGAAAACAGAGTGAAACCTAAAAATGAAAACGGTTACTTCAAACGAACAATTTAACCTAGAAGAACGAAATTTGGTGAGCCAACTGGTTTTGGTGTACTGATCATTTCCTGAAAGAATCATCAAGATTGGGTGAAAAAATGTTTGCTGAGATTTCAGGCAACTCGTAGTTTTTTGGAAGCTTGGCAACCCCTTTGAATGTAAGTGATTTTCGCCACTCACTGCTTAGGGCTACATCAACAGCAAACAAACCATAGAGATAGATCTTGAAAATATTTTATTGTTGCAAGTTTCAAAGAGCTAGCACAAACTGTGTTTGATTTAGAGTTCCAAATACATGTATCCCTATAGGAGAAAACAGAGTGAAACCTAAAAATGAAAACGGTTACTGCAAACGAACGGTTTAACCTAGAAGAACGAAATTTGGTGAGCCAAGTGGTTTTGGTGTACTGATCATTACCTGAAAGAATCATCAAGATTGGGTGAAAATATGTTTGCTGAGATTTCAGGCAACTCGTAGTTTTTTGGAAACTTGGCAACCCCTTTGAATGTAAGTGATTTTCGCCAGTCTCTGCTTAGGGCTCCATCAACAGCAAACAAACCATAGAGATAGAACTTGAAACTGCTTTATTGTGTCAAGTTTCAAAGAGCTAGCACAAACCGTGTTTGATTTAGAGTTCCAAATATATGTATCCCTATAGGAGAAAACAGAGTGAAACCTAAAAATGAAAACGGTTACTGGAAACGAACGGTTTAACCTTGAAGAACGAAATTTGGTGAGCCAAGTGGGATTGGTGTACTGATCATTACCTGAAAGAATCATCAAGATTGGGTGAAAAAATGTTTGCTGATATTTCAGGCAACTCGTAGTTTTTTGGAAGCTTGGCAACCCCTTTTTATGAAAGTGATTTTCGCCAGTCTCTGCTTAGGGCAACATCAACAACAAACAAACCATAGAGATAGAACTTTAAACTGATTTATTGTGTCAAGTTTCAAAGAGCTAGCACAAACCGTGTTTGATTTAGAGTTCCAAATACATGTATCCCTATAGGAGAAAACAGAGTGAAACCTAAAAATGAAAACGGTTACTGCAAACGAAAAGTTTAACCTAGAAGAGCGAAATTTGGTGAGCCAAATGGTTTTGGTGTACTGATCATTACCTGAAAGAATCATCAAGATTGGGTGAAAAAATGTTTGCTGAGATTTCAGGCAACTCGTAGTTTTTTGGAAGCTTGGCAACCCCTTTCCATGAAAGTGATTTTCGCCAGTCTCTGCTTAGGGCTACATCAACAGCAAACAAACCATAGAGATAGAACTTGAAACTGCTTTATTGTGTCACGTTTCAAAGACCTAGCACAAACCATGTTTGATTTAGAGTTCCAAATACATGTATCCCTATAGGAGAAAACAGAGTGAAACCTAACAATTAAAATGGTTACTGCAAACGAATGGTTTAACCTTGAAGAACGAAATTTGGTGAGCCAAGTGGTTTTGGTGTACTGATCATTACCTGAAAGAATCATCAAGATTGGGTGAAAAAATGTTTGCTGAGATTTCAGGCAACTCGTAGTTTTTTGGAAGCTTGGCAACCCCTTTCCATGAGAGTGATTTTCGCCAGTCTGTGCTTAGGGCTACATCAACAGCAAACAAACCATAGAGATAGAACTTTAAACTGATTTATTGTGTCAAGTTTCAAAGAGCTAGCACAAACCGTGTTTGATTTAGAGTTCCAAATACATGTGTCCCTATAGGAGAAAACAGAGTGAAACCTAAAAATGAAAACGGTTACTGCAAACGAACTGTTTAACCTAGAAGAGCGAAATTTGGTGAGCCAAATGGTTTTGGTGTACTGATCATTACCTGAAAGAATCATCAAGATTGGGTGAAAAAATGTTTGCTGAGATTTCAGGCAACTCGTAGTTTTTTGGAAGCTTGGCAACCCCTTTCCATGAAAGTGATTTTCGCCAGTCTCTGCTTAGGGCTACATCAACAGCAAACAAACCATAGAGATAGAACTTGAAACTGCTTTATTGTGTCAAGTTTCAAAGAGCTAGCACAAACCGTGTTTGATTTAGAGTTCCAAATACATGTATCCCTATAGGAGAAAACAGATTGAAACCTAAAAATGAAAACGGTTACTGCAAACGAACGGTTTAACCTAGAAGTACGAAATTTGGTGAGCCAAGTGGTTTTGGTGTACTGATCATTACCTGAAAGAATCATCAAGATTGGGTGAAAAAATGTTTGCTGAGATTTCAGGCAACTCGTAGTTTATTGGAAGCTTGGCAACCCCTTTCCATGAAAGTGATTTTCGCCAGTCTCTGCTTAGGGCTCCATCAACAGCAAACAAACCATAGAGATAGAACTTGAAACTGCTTTATTGTGTCAAGTTTCAAAGAGCTAGCACAAACCGTGTTTGATTTAGAGTTCCAAATACATGTATCCCTATAGGAGAAAACAGAGTGAAACCTAAAAATTAAAACGGTTACTGCAAATGAACGGTTTAACCTTGAAGA
>NW_027523512.1:0-46216 GCF_052094955.1 Ictidomys tridecemlineatus | reverse complement strand
AAGAATCATCAAGATTGGGTGAAAAAATGTTTGCTGAGATTTCAGGCAACTCGTAGTTTTTTGGAAGCTTGGCAACCCCTTTTCATGAAAGTGATTTTTGCCAGTCTCTGCTTAGGGCTACATCAACAGCACAAAAACCAATGAGATAGAACTTGAAACTGCTTTATTGTGTCAAGTTTCAAAGAGCTAGCAGGAACCGTGTTTGATTTAGAGTTCCAAATACATGTATCCCTATATTAGAAAACAGAGGGAAACCTAAAAATGAAAACGGTTACTGCAAACGAACGGTTTAACCTAGAAGAACGAAATTTGGTGAGCCAAGTGGTTTTGGTGTACTGATCATTACCTGAAAGAATCATCAAGTTTGAGTGAAAAAATGTTTGCTGAGATTTCAGGAAACTCGTAGTTTTTTGGAAGCTTGGCAACCCCTTTCCATGAAAGTGATTTTCGCCAGTCTCTGCTTAGGGCTACATCAACAGCAAACAAAGCATAGAGATAGAACTGGAAACTGCTTATTGTGTCAAGTTTCAAAGAGCTAGCACAAACCGTGTTTGATTTAGAGTTCCAAATACATGTATCCCTATAGGAGAAAACAGAGGGAAACCTAAAAATGAAAACGGTTACTGCAAACGAACGGTTTAACCTAGAAGAACGAAATTTGGTGAGCCAAGTTGTTTTGGTGTACTGATCATTACCTGAAAGAATCATCAAGATTGGGTGAAAAAATGTTTGCTGAGATTCAGGCAACTCGTAGTTTTTTGGTAGCTTAGCAACCCCTTTCCATGAAAGTGATTTTCGCCAGTCTCTGCTTAGGGCTACATCAACAGCAAACAAAGCATAGAGATAGAACTGGAACCTGCTTTATTGTGTCAAGTTTCAAAGAGGTAGCACAAACCGTGTTTGATTTAGAGTTCCAAATACATGTATCCTTATAGGAGAAAACAGAGTGAAACCTAAAAATGAAAACGGTTACTGCAAATGAACGGTTTAACATAGAAGAACGAAATTTGGTGAGCCAAGTGGTTTTGGTGTACTGATCAATACCTGGAAGTATTATCAAGATTGGGTGAAAAAATGTTTGCTGAGATTTCAGGCAACTCGTAGTTTTTTGGAAGCTTGGCAACCCCTTTCCATGAAAGTGATTTTCGCCAGTCTCTGCTTAGGGCTACATCAACAGCAAACAGACCATAGAGATAGAACTGGAAACTGCTTTATTGTGTCAAGTTTCAAATAGCTAGCAGGAACCGTGTTTGATTTAGAGTTCCAAATACATGTATCCCTATAGGAGAAAACAGAGGGAAACCTAAAAATGAAAACGGTTACTGCAAACGAACTGTTTAACCTAGAAGAACGAAATTTGGTGAGCCAAGTGGTTTTGTTGTACTGATCATTACCTGAAAGAATCATCAAGATTGGGTGAAAAAATGTTTGCTGAGATTTCAGGCAACTCGTAGTTTTTTGGAAGCTTGGCAACCCCTTTCCATGAAAGTTATTTTCGCCAGTCTCTGCTTAGGGCTACATCAACAGCAAACAAAGCATAGAGATAGAACTTGAAACTGCTTTATTGTGTCAAGTTTCAAAGAGCTAGCACAAACCGTGTTTGATTTAGAGTTCCAAATACATGTATCCCTATAGGAGAAAACAGAGTGAAACCTAAAAATGAAAACGGTTACTGCAAACGAACGGTTTAACCTAGAAGAACGAAATTTGGTGAGCCAAGTGGTTTTGGTGTACTGATCATTACCTGAAAGAATCATCAAGATTGGGTGAAAAAATGTTTGCTGAGATTTCAGGCAACTCGTAGTTTTTTGGAAGCTTGGCAACCCCTTTCCATGAAAGTGATTTTCGCCAGTCTCTGCTTAGGACTACATCAACAGCAAACAAAGCATAGAGATAGAACTGGAAACTGCTTTATTGTGTCAAGTTTCAAAGAGCTAGCACAAACCGTGTTTGATTTAGAGTTCCAAATACATGTATCCCTATAGGAGAAAACAGAGTGAAACCTAAAAATGAAAACGGTTACTGCAAACGAACGGTTTAACCTAGAAGAACGAAATTTCGTGAGCCAATTGGTTTTGTTGTACTGATCATTACCTGAAAGAATCATCAAGATTGGCTGAAAAAATGTTTGCTGAGATTTCAGGCAACTCGTAGTTTTCTGGGAGCTTGGCAACCCCTTTCCATGAAAGGGATTTTCGCTAGTCTCTGCTTAGGGCTACATCAACAGCAAACAAACCATAGAGATAGATCTTGAAACTGGTTTATTGTGTCATGATTCAAAGAGCTAGCCCGAACCGTGTTTGATTTAGAGTTCCAAATACATGTATCCTTATAGGAGACAACAGAGTGAAACCTAAAAATGAAAACGGTTACTGCAAACGAACGGTTTAACCTAGAAGAACGAAATTTGGTGAGCCAAGTGGTTTTGTTGTACTGATCTTTACCTGAAAGAATCATCAAGATTGGGTGAAAAAATGTTTGCTGAGATTTCAGGCAACTCGTAGTTTTTTGGAAGCTTGGCAACCCCTTTTCATGAAAGTGATTTTTGCCAGTCTCTGCTTAGGGCTACATCAACAGCACAAAAACCAATGAGATAGAACTTGAAACTGCTTTATTGTGTCAAGTTTCAAAGAGCTAGCAGGAACCGTGTTTGATTTAGAGTTCCAAATACATGTATCCCTATATTAGAAAACAGAGGGAAACCTAAAAATGAAAACGGTTACTGCAAACGAACGGTTTAACCTAGAAGAACGAAATTTGGTGAGCCAAGTGGTTTTGGTGTACTGATCATTACCTGAAAGAATCATCAAGTTTGAGTGATAAAATGTTTGCTGAGATTTCAGGAAACTCGTAGTTTTTTGGAAGCTTGGCAACCCCTTTCCATGAAAGTGATTTTCGCCAGTCTCTGCTTAGGGCTACATCAACAGCAAACAAAGCATAGAGATAGAACTGGAAACTGCTTATTGTGTCAAGTTTCAAAGAGCTAGCACAAACCGTGTTTGATTTAGAGTTCCAAATACATGTATCCCTATAGGAGAAAACAGAGGGAAACCTAAAAATGAAAACGGTTACTGCAAACGAACGGTTTAACCTAGAAGAACGAAATTTGGTGAGCCAAGTTGTTTTGGTGTACTGATCATTACCTGAAAGAATCATCAAGATTGGGTGAAAAAATGTTTGCTGAGATTCAGGCAACTCGTAGTTTTTTGGTAGCTTAGCAACCCCTTTCCATGAAAGTGATTTTCGCCAGTCTCTGCTTAGGGCTACATCAACAGCAAACAAAGCATAGAGATAGAACTGGAACCTGCTTTATTGTGTCAAGTTTCAAAGAGCTAGCACAAACCGTGTTTGATTTAGAGTTCCAAATACATGTATCCTTATAGGAGAAAACAGAGTGAAACCTAAAAATGAAAACGGTTACTGCAAATGAACGGTTTAACATAGAAGAACGAAATTTGGTGAGCCAAGTGGTTTTGGTGTACTGATCAATACCTGGAAGTATTATCAAGATTGGGTGAAAAAATGTTTGCTGAGATTTCAGGCAACTCGTAGTTTTTTGGAAGCTTGGCAACCCCTTTCCATGAAAGTGATTTTCGCCAGTCTCTGCTTAGGGCTACATCAACAGCAAACAGACCATAGAGATAGAACTGGAAACTGCTTTATTGTGTCAAGTTTCAAATAGCTAGCAGGAACCGTGTTTGATTTAGAGTTCCAAATACATGTATCCCTATAGGAGACAACAGAGGGAAACCTAAAAATGAAAACGGTTACTGCAAACGAACTGTTTAACCTAGAAGAACGAAATTTGGTGAGCCAAGTGGTTTTGTTGTACTGATCATTACCTGAAAGAATCATCAAGATTGGGTGAAAAAATGTTTGCTGAGATTTCAGGCAACTCGTAGTTTTTTGGAAGCTTGGCAACCCCTTTCCATGAAAGTTATTTTCGCCAGTCTCTGCTTAGGGCTACATCAACAGCAAACAAAGCATAGAGATAGAACTTGAAACTGCTTTATTGTGTCAAGTTTCAAAGAGCTAGCACAAACCGTGTTTGATTTAGAGTTCCAAATACATGTATCCCTATAGGAGAAAACAGAGGGAAACCTAAAAATGAAAACGGTTACTGCAAACGAACGGTTTAACCTAGAAGAACGAAATTTGGTGAGCCAAGTGGTTTTGGTGTACTGATCATTACCTGAAAGAATCATCAAGATTGGGTGAAAAAATGTTTGCTGAGATTTCAGGCAACTCGTAGTTTTTTGGAAGCTTGGCAACCCCTTTCCATGAAAGTGATTTTCGCCAGTCTCTGCTTAGGACTACATCAACAGCAAACAAAGCATAGAGATAGAACTGGAAACTGCTTTATTGTGTCAAGTTTCAAAGAGCTAGCACAAACCGTGTTTGATTTAGAGTTCCAAATACATGTATCCCTATAGGAGAAAACAGAGGGAAACCTAAAAATGAAAACGGTTACTGCAAACGAACGGTTTAACCTAGAAGAACGAAATTTGGTGAGCCAAGTTGTTTTCGTGTACTGATCATTACCTGAAAGAATCATCAAGATTGGGTGAAAAAATGTTTGCTGAGATTTCAGGCAACTCGTAGTTTTTTGGTAGCTTAGCAACCCCTTTCCATGAAAGTGATTTTCGCCAGTCTCTGCTTAGGGCTACATCAACAGCAAACAAAGCATAGAGATAGAACTGGAACCTGCTTTATTGTGTCAAGTTTCAAAGAGCTAGCACAAACCGTGTTTGATTTAGAGTTCCAAATACATGTATCCTTATAGGAGAAAACAGAGTGAAACCTAAAAATGAAAACGGTTACTGCAAATGAACGGTTTAACATAGAAGAACGAAATTTGGTGAGCCAAGTGGTTTTGGTGTACTGATCAATACCTGGAAGTATTATCAAGATTGGGTGAAAAAATGTTTGCTGAGATTTCAGGCAACTCGTAGTTTTTTGGAAGCTTGGCAACCCCTTTCCATGAAAGTGATTTTCGCCAGTCTCTGCTTAGGGCTACATCAACAGCAAACAAAGCATAGAGATAGAACTTGAAACTGCTTTATTGTGTCAAGTTTCAAAGAGCTAGCACAAACCGTGTTTGATTTAGAGTTCCAAAATACATATATCCCTATAGGAGAAAACAGAGTGAAACTAAAAATGAAAACGGTTACTGCAAACGAACGGTTTAACCCTAGAAGAACGAAATTTGGTGAGCCAAGTGGTTTTAGTGTACTTATCATCACCTGAAAGAATCATCAAGATTGGGTGAAAAAATGTTTGCTGAGATTTTAGGCAACTCGTAGTTTTTTGGAAGCTTGGCAACCCCTTTCCATGAAAGTGATTTTCGCCAGTCTCTGCTGAGGGCTACATCAACAGCAAACAAAGAAGAGAGAAAGAACTTGAAACTGCTTTATTGTGTCAAGTTCAAAGAGCTAGCACAAACCGTGTTTGATTTAGAGTTCCAAATACATGTATCCCTATAGGAGAAAACAGAGTGAAACCTAAAATGAAAACGGTTACTGCAAACGAATGGTTTAACCTAGAAGAACGAAATTTGGTGAGCCAAGTGGTTTTGGTGTACTGATCATTACCTGAAAGAATCATCAAGATTGGGTGAAAAAATGTTTGCTGAGATTTCAGGAAACTCGTAGTTTTTTAGAAGCTTGGCAACCCCTTTCCTTTAAAGTGATTTTCGCCAGTCTCTGCTTAGGGCTACATCAACAGCAAACAAAGCATAGAGATAGAACTGTAAACTGCTTTATTGTGTCAAGTTTCAAAGAGCTAGCACAAACCGTATTTGATTTAGAGTTCCAAATACATGTATCCCTATAGGAGAAAAACAGAGTGAAACCTAAAAATGAAAACGGTTACTGCAAACGAACGGTTTAACCTAGAAGAACGAAATTTGGTGAGCCAAGTGGTTTTGGTGTACTGATCATTACCTGAAAGAATCATCAAGATTGGGTGAAAAAATGTTTGCTGAGATTTCAGGAAACTCGTAGTTTTTGGAATCTTGGCAACCCCTTTCCATGAAAATGATTTTCGCCAGTCTCTGCTTAGGCTACATCAACAGCAAACAAAGCATAGAGATAGAACTGGAAACTGCTTTATTGTGTCAAGTCTCAAAGAGCTAGCACAAACCGTGTTTGATTTAGAGTTCCAAATACATGTATCCCTATAGGAGAAAACAGAGTGAAACCTAAAAATGAAAACGGTTACTGCAAACGAACGGTTTAACCTAGAAGAACGAAATTTGGTGAGCCAAGTGGTTGTTGTGTACTGATCATTACCTGATAGAATCATCAAGATTGGGTGAAAAAATGTTTGCTGAGATTTCAGAAAACTCGTAGTTTTTTGGAAGCTTAGCAACCCCTTTCCATGAAAGGGATTTTCGCCAGTCTCTGCTTACGGCTACATCAACAGCAAACAAAGCATAGAGATAGAACTGGAACTGCTTTATTGTGTAAAGTTTCAAAGAGCTAGCACAAACCGTGTTTGATTAGAGTTCCAAATACATGTATCCATATAGGAGAAAACACAGTTAAACCTAAAAATAAAAACAGTTACTGCAAACGAACGGTTTAACTTAGAAGAACAAAATTTGGTGAGCCAAGTGGTTTTGGTGTACTGATCATTACCTGAAGGAATCATCAAGATTGGGTAAAAAAATGTTTGCTGATAATTCAGGCAACTCGTAGTTTTTTGGAAGCTTGGCAACCCCTTTCCATGAAAGTGATTTTCGCCAGTCTCTGCTTAGGGCTACATCAACAGCAAACAAAGCATAGAGATAGAACGTGAAACTGCTTTATTGTGTCAAGTTTCAAAGAGCTAGCACAAACCGTGTTTGATTTAGAGTTCCAAATACATGTATCCCTATAGGAGAAAACAGAGTGAAACCTAAAAATGAAAACGGTTACTGCAAACGAACGGTTTAACCTAGAAGAACGAAATTTGGTGAGCCAAGTGGTTTTGGTGTACTGATCATTACCTGAAAGAATCATCAAGATTGGGTGAAAAAATGTTTGCTGAGATTTCAGGAAACTCGTAGTTTTTTAGAAGCTTGGCAACCCCTTTTCTTGAAAGTGATTTTCGCCAGTCTCTGCTTAGGGCTACATCAACAGGAAACAAAGCATAGAGATAGAACTGGAAACTGCTTTATTGTGTCAAGTTTCAAAGAGGTAGCACAAACCGTGTTTGATTTAGAGTTCAAATACATGTATCCCTATAGGAGAAAACAGAGTGAAACCTAAAAATGAAAACGGGTTACTGCAAACGAACGGTTTAACCTAGAAGAACAAAATTTGGTGAGCCAAGTTGTTGTGGTGTACTGATCATTACCTGAAAGAATCATCAAGATTGGGTGAAAAAATGTTTGCTGAGATTTCAGGAACTCGTAGTTTTTGGAATCTTGGCAACCCCTTTCCATGAAAATGATTTTCGCCAGTCTCTGCTTAGGGCTACATCAACAGCAAACAAAGCATAGAGATAGAACTGGAAACTGCTTTATTGTGTCAAGTCTCAAAGAGCTAGCACAAACCGTGTTTGATTTAGAGATCCAAATACATGTATCCCTATAGGAGAAAACAGAGTGAAACCTAAAAATGAAACGGTTACTGCAAACGAACGGTTTATCCTAGAAGAACGAAATTTGGTGAGAAAAGTGGTTGTGGTGTACTGATCATTACCTGATAGAATCATCAAGATTGGGTGAAAAAATGTTTGCTGAGATTTCAGGAAACTCGTAGTTTTTTGGAAGCTTAGCAACCCCTTTCCATGAAAGGGATTTTCGCCAGTCTCTGCTTAGGGCTACATCAACAGCAAACAAAGCATAGAGAAAGAACTTGAAACTGCTTTATTGTGTCAAGTTTCAAAGAGCTAGCACAAACCGTGTTTGATTTAGAGTTCCAAATACATGTATCCCTATAGGAGAAAACAGAGTGAAACCTAAAAATGAAAACGGTTACTGCAAACGAACAGTTTAACCTAGAGGAACGAAATTTGGTGAGGCAAGTGGTTTTGGTGTACTCATCATTATCTGAAAGAATCATCAAGATTGGGTAAAAAAATGTTTGCTGAGATTTCAGGCAACTCGTAGTTTTTTGGAAGCTTGGCAACCCCTTTCTATGAAAGTGATTTTCGCCAATCTCTGCTTAGGGCTACATGAACAGCAAACAAAGCCTAAAGAAAGAACTTGAAACTGCTTTATTGTGTCAAGTTTCAAAGAGCTAGCACAAACCGTGTTTGATTTAGAGTTCCAAATACATGTATCCCTATAGGAGAAAACACAGTGAAACCTAAAAATGAAAACGGTTACTGCAAACGAACGGTTTAACCTAGAAGAACGAAATTTGGTGAGCCAAGTGGTTTTGGTGTACTGATCATTACCTGATAGAATCATCAAGATTGGGTGAAAAAATGTTTGCTGAGATTTCAGAAAACTCGTAGTTTTTTGGAAGCTTAGCAACCCCTTTCCATGAAAGGGATTTTCGCCAGTCTCTGCTTAGGGCTACATCAACAGCAAACAAAGCATAGAGAAAGAACTTGAAACTGATTTATTGTGTCAAGTTTCAAAGAGCTAGCACAAACCGTGTTTGATTTAGAGTTCCAAATACATGTATCCCTATAGGAGAAAACAGAGTGAAACCTAAAAATGAAAACGGTTACTGCAAACGAACAGTTTAACCTAGAAGAACGAAATTTGGTGAGCCAAGTGGTTTTGGTGTACTGATCATTACCTGAAAGAATCATCAAGATTGGGTGAAAAAATGTTATTTAGATTTCAGGCAACTCGTAGTTTTTTGGAAGCTTGGCAACCCCTTTCCATGAAAGTGATTTTCGCCAGTCTCTGCTTAGGGCTACATCAACAGCAAACAAAGCATAGAGACAGAACTGGAAACTGCTTTATTGTGTCCAGTTTCAAAGAGCTAGCACAAACCGTGTTTGATTTAGAGTTCCAAATTCATGTATCCCTATAGGAGAAAAGAGAGTGAAACCTAAAAATGAAAACCGTTACTGCAAACGAACGGTTTAACCCAGAAGAACGAAATTTGGTGAGCCAAGTGGTTTTGGTGTACTGATCATTACCTGAAAGAATCATCAAGATTGGGTGAAAAAATGTTTGCTGAGATTTCAGGCAACTCGTAGTTTTTTGGAAGCTTGGCAACCCCTTTCCATGAAAGTGATTTTCGCCAGTCTCTGCTTAAGGCTACATTAACAGCAAACAAACCATAGAGATAGAACTGGAAACTGCTTTATTGTGTCAAGTTTCAAAGTGCTAGCACAAACCGTGTTTGATTTAGAGTTCCAAATACATGTATCCCTATAGGAGAAAACAGAGTGAAACCTAAAAATGAAAACGGTTACTGCAAACGAACGGTTTAACCTAGAAGAACGAAATTTGGTGAGCCAAGTGGTTTTGGTGTACTGATCATTACCTGAAAGAATCATCAAGATTGGGTGAAAAAATGTTTGCTGAGATTTCAGGCAACTCGTAGTTTTTTGGAAGTTTGGCAACCCCTTTCCATGAAAGTGATTTTCGCCAGTCTCTGCTGAGGGCTACATCAACAGCAAACAAAGCATAGATATAGAACGTGAAACTGCTTTATTGTGTCAAGTTTCAAAGAGCTAGCACAAACCGTGTTTGATTTAGAGTTCCAAATACATGTATCCCTATAGGAGAAAACAGAGTGAAACCTAAAAATGAAAACGGTTACTGCAAACGAACGGTTTAACCTAGAAGAACGAAATTTGGTGAGCCAAGTAGTTTTGGTGTACTGATCATTACCTGAAAGAATCATCAAGATTGGGTGAAAAAATGTTTGCTGAGATTTCAGGAAACTCGTAGTTTTTTAGAAGCTTGGCAACCCCTTTTCTTGAAAGTGATTTTCGCCAGTCTCTGCTTAGGGCTACATCAACAGCAAACAAAGCATAGAGATAGAACTGGAAACTGCTTTATTGTGTCAAGTTTCAAAGAGCTAGCACAAACCGTGTTTGATTTAGAGTTCCAAATACATGTATCCCTATAGGAGAAAACAGAGTGAAACCTAAAAATGAAAACGGTTACTGCAAACGAACGGTTTAACCTAGAAGAACAAAATTTGGTGAGCCAAGTTGTTGTGGTGTACTGATCATTACCTGAAAGAATCATCAAGATTGGGTGAAAAAATGTTTGCTGAGATTTCAGGAAACTCGTAGTTTTTGGAATCTTGGCAACCCCTTTCCATGAAAATGATTTTCGCCAGTCTCTGCTTAGGGCTACATCAACAGCAAACAAAGCATAGAGACAGAACTGGAAACTGCTTTATTGTCTCAAGTCTCAAAGAGCTAGCACAAACCGTGTTTGATTTAGAGTTCCAAATACATGTATCCCTATAGGAGAAAAGAGAGTGAAACCTAAAAATGAAAACGGTTACTGCAAACGAACGGTTTAACCTAGAGGAACGAAATTTGGTGAGGCAAGTGGTTTTGGTGTACTCATCATTATCTGAAAGAATCATCAAGATTGGGTAAAAAAATGTTTGCTGAGATTTCAGGCAACTCGTAGTTTTTTGGAAGCTTGGCAACCCCTTTCTATGAAAGTGATTTTCGCCAGTCTCTGCTTAGGGCTACATGAACAGCAAACAAAGCATAAAGAAAGAACTTGAAACTGCTTTATTTTGTCAAGTTTCAAAGAGCTAGCACAAACCGTGTTTGATTTAGAGTTCCAAATACATGTATCCCTATAGGAGAAAACAGAGTGAAACCTAAAAATGAAAACGGTTACTGCAAACGAACGGTTTAACCTAGAAGAGCGAAATTTGGTGAGCCAAGTGGTTTTGGTGTACTGATCATTACCTGATAGAATCATCAAGATTGGGTGAAAAAATGTTTGCTGAGATTTCAGAAAACTCGTAGTTTTTTGGAAGCTTAGCAACCCCTTTCCATGAAAGGGATTTTCGCCAGTCTCTGCTTAGGGCTACATCAACAGCAAACAAAGCATAGAGAAAGAACTTGAAACTGATTTATTGTGTCAAGTTTCAAAGAGCTAGCACAAACCGTGTTTGATTTAGAGTTCCAAATACATGTATCCCTATAGGAGAAAACAGAGTGAAACCTAAAAATGAAAACGGTTACTGCAAACGAACGGTTTAACCTAGAAGAACGAACTTAGGTGAGCCAAGTGGTTTTGGTGTACTGATCATTACCTGAAAGAATCATCAATATCGGGAGAGAAAATGTTTGCTGAGATTTCAGGCAACTCGTAGTTTTTTTGGAAGCTTGGCAACCCCTTTCCATGACAGTGATTTTCGCCAGTCTCTGCTTAGGGCTACATCAACAGCAAACAAAGCATAGAGATAGAACTTGAAACTATTAATTGTGTCAAGTTTCAAAGAGCTAGGACAAACCGTGTTTGATTTAGAGTTCCAAATACATGTATCCCCATAGGAGAAAACAGAGTGAAACCTAAAAATGAAAACGGTTACTGCAAACGAACGGTTTAACCTAGAAGAACGAAATTCGGTGAGCCAAGTGGGTTGGATTACTGATCATTACCTGAAAGAATCATTAAGATTGGGTGAAAAAATATTTGCTGAGATTTCAGGCACCTCGCAGTTTCTTGGAAGCTTGGCAACCCCTTTCCATGAAAGGGATTTTCGCCACTCTCTGCTTAGGGGTACATCAACAGCAAACAAACCATAGAGATAGAACTGGAAACTGCTTTATTGTGTAAAGTTTCAAAGAGCTAGCACAAACCGTGTTTGATTAGAGTTCCAAATACATGTATCCATATAGGAGAAAACACAGTTAAACCTAAAATTAAAAACAGTTACTGCAAACGAACGGTTTAACTTAGAAGAACAAAATTTGGTGAGCCAAGTGGTTTTGGTGTACTGATCATTACCTGAAGGAATCATCAAGATTGGGTAAAAAAATGTTTGCTGATATTTCAGGCAACTCGTAGTTTTTTGGGAGCTTGGCAACCCCTTTCCATGAAAGTGATTTTCGCCAGTCTCTGCTTAGGGCTACATCAACAGCAAACAAAGCATAGAGATAGAACTTGAAACTGCTTTATTGTGTCAAGTTTCAAAGAGCTAGCACAAACCATGTTTGATTTAGAGTTCCAAATACATGTATCCCTATAGGAGAAAACAGAGGGAAACCTAAAAATGAAAACGGTTACTGCAAACGAACGGTTTAACCTAGAAGAACGAAATTTGGTGAGCCAAGTGGTTTTGGTGTACTGATCATTACCTGAAAGAATCATCAAGATTGGGTGAAAAAATGTTATTTAGATTTCAGGCAACTCGTAGTTTTTTGGAAGCTTGGCAACCCCTTTCCATGAAAGTGATTTTCGCCAGTCTCTGCTTAGGGCTACATCAACAGCAAACAAAGCATAGAGACAGAACTGGAAATTGCTTTATTGTGTCCAGTTTCAAAGAGCTAGCACAAACCGTGTTTGATTTAGAGTTCCAAATACATGTATCCCTATAGGAGAAAAGAGAGTGAAACCTAAAAATGAAAACCGTTACTGCAAACGAACGGTTTAACCCAGAAGAACGAAATTTGGTGAGCCAAGTGGTTTTGGTGTACTGATCATTACCTGAAAGAATCATCAAGATTGGGTGAAAAAATGTTTGCTGAGATTTCAGGCAACTCGTAGATTTTTGGAAGCTTGGCAACCCCTTTCCATGAAAGTGATTTTCGCCATTCTCTGCTTAAGGCTACATCAACAGCAAACAAACCATAAAGATAGAACTGGAAACTGCTTTATTGTGTCAAGTTTCAAAGTGCTAGCACAAACCGTGTTTGATTTAGAGTTCCAAATACATGTATCCCTATAGGAGAAAACACAGTGAAACATAAAAATGAAAACGGTTACTGCAAACGAACGGTTTAACCTAGAAGAACGAAATTTGGTGAGCCAAGTGGTTTTGGTGTACTGATCATTACCTGATAGAATCATCAAGATTGGGTGAAAAAATGTTTGCTGAGATTTCAGGCAACTCGTAGTTTTTTGGAAGCTTAGCAACCCCTTTCCATGAAAGGGATTTTCGCCAGTCTCTGCTTAGGGCTACATCAACAGCAAACAAAGCATAGAAATAGAACTGGAAACTGCTTTATTGTGTCATGTTTCAAAGAGCTAGCACAAACCGTGTTTGATTTAGATTTCCAAATACATGTATACCTATAGGAGAAAACAGAGTGAAACCTAACAATGAAAACGGTTACTGCAAACGAACGGTTTAACCTAGAAGAACGAAATTTGGTGAGCCAAGTGGTTTTGGTGTACTGATCATTACCTGAAAGAATCATCAAGATTGGTTGAAAAAATGTTTGCTGAGATTTCAGGCAACTCGTAGTTTTTTGGAAGCTTGGCAACCCCTTTCCATGAAAGTGATTTTCGCCAGTCTCTGCTTAGGGCTACATCAACAGCAAACAAAGCATAGAAATAGAACTGGAAACTGCTTTATTGTGTCATGTTTCAAAGAGCTAGCACAAACCCTGTTTGATTTAGAGTTCCAAATACATGTATCCCTATAGGAGAAAACAGAGTGGAACCTAAAAATTAAAACGGTTACTGTAAACGTACGGTTTAACCTAGAAGAACGAAATTTGGTGAGCCAAGGGGTTTTGTCGTACTGATCATTACCTGAAAAATCATCAAGATTGGGTGAAAAAATGTTTGCTGATATTTCAGGCAACTCGTAGTTTTTTGGAAGCTTGGCAACCCCTTTCCTTTAAAGTGATTTTCGCCAGTCTCTGCTTAGGGGTACATCAACAGGAAAAAAACCATATTTATAAAACTGGAAACTGCTTTATTATGTCAAGTTTCAAAGAGCTAGCACAAACCGTGTTTGATTTAGAGTTCCAAATACATGTATCCCTAAGGGAAAAAACAGAGTGAAACCTAAAAATGAAAACGGTTACTGCAAACGAACGGTTTAACCTAGAAGAACGAAATTTGGTGAGCCAAGTGGTTTTGTTGTACTTATCATTTCCTGAAAGAATCATCAAGATTGGGTGAAAAAATGTTTGCTGAGATTTCAGGCAACTCGTAGTTTGTTGGAAGCTTGGCAACCCCTTTCCCTTAAAGTGATTTTCGCCAGTCTCTGCTTAGGGCTACATCAACAGCAAACAAAGCACAGAGATAGAACTTGAAACTGCTTTATTGTGTCAAATTTCAAAGTGCTAGCAAAAACCGTGTTTGATTTAGAGTTACAAATACATGTATCCCTATAGGAGAAAACAGAGTGAAACCTAAAAATGAAAACGGTTACTGCAAACGAACGGTTTAACCTAGAAGAACGAAATTTGGTGATCCAAGTGGTTTTGGTGTACTGATCATTACCTGAAAGAATCATGAAGATTGGGTGAAAAAATGTTTGCTGAGATTTCAGGCAACTCGTAGTTTTTTGGAAGCTTGGCAACCCCTTTCCATGAAAGTGATTTTCGCCAGTCTGTGCTTAGGGCTACATCAACAGCAAACAAAGCATAGAGATAGAACTGTAAACTTCTTTATTGTGTCAAGTTTCAAAGAGCTAGCACAAACAGTGTTTGATTTACAGTTCCAAACACATGTATTTCTATAAGAGAAAACAGAGTGAAACCTAAAAATGAAAACGGTTACTGCAAACGAACGGTTTAACCTAGAAGAACGAAATTTGGTGAGCCAAGTGGTTTTGGTGTACTGATCATTACCTGAAAGAATCATCAAGATTGGGTGAAAAAATGTTTGCTGAGATTTCAGGCAACTCGTAGTTCTTTGGAAGTTTGGCAACCCCTTTCCATGAAAGTGATTTTCGCCAGTCTCTGCTGAGGGCTACATCAACAGCAAACAAACCATAGAGAGAGAACTGGAAACTGCTTTATTGTGTCAAGTTTCAAAGAGCTAGCACAAACCGTGTTTGATTTAGAGTTCCAAATACATGTATCCCTATAGGAGAAAACAGAGTGAAACCTAAAAATGAAAACGGTTACTGCAAACGAACGGTTTAACCTAGAAGAACGAAATTTGGTGAGCCAAGTGGTTTTGGTGTACTGATCATTACCTGAAAGAATCATCAAGATTGGGTGAAAAAATGTTTGCTGAGATTTCAGGAAACTCGTAGTTTTTTAGAAGCTTGGCAACCCCTTTCCTTGAAAGTGATTTTCGCCAGTCTCTGCTTAGGGCTACATCAACACCAAACAAAGCATAGAGATAGAACTGGAAACTGCTTTATTGTGTCATGTTTCAAAGAGCTAGCACAAACCGTGTTTGATTTAGAGTTCCAAATACATGTATCCCTATAGGAGAAAACAGAGTGAAACCTAAAAATGAAAACGGTTACTGCAAACGAACGGTTTAACCTAGAAGAACGAAATTTGGTGAGCCAAGCGGTTTTGGTGTACTGATCATTACCTGATAGAATCATCAAGATTGGGTGAAAAAATGTTTGCTGAGATTTCAGGCAACTCGTAGTTTTTTGGAAGCTTAGCAACCCCTTTCCATGAAAGGGATTTTCGCCAGTCTCTGCTTAGGGCTACATCAACAGTAAACAAAGCATAGAGAAAGAACTTGAAACTGCTTTATTGTGTCAAGTTTCAAAGAGCTAGCACAAACCGTGTTTGATTTAGAGTTCCAAATACATGTATCCCTATAGGAGAAAACAGAGTGAAACCTAAAAATGAAAACGGTTACTGCAAACGAACGGTTTAACCTAGAGGAACGAAATTTGGTGAGGCAATTGGTTTTGGTGTACTGATCATTATCTGAAAGAATCACCAAGATTGGGTAAAAAAATGTTTGCTGAGATTTCAGGCAACTCGTAGTTTTTTGGAAGCTTGGCAACCCCTTTCCATGAAAGTGATTTTCGCCAGTCTCTGCTTAGGGCTACATGAACAGCAAACAAAGCATAAAGAAAGAACTTGAAACTGCTTTATTGTGTCAAGTTTCAAAGAGCTAGCACAAACCGTGTTTGATTTAGAGTTCCAAATACATGTATCCCTATAGGAGAAAACACAGTGAAACCTAAAAATGAAAACGGTTACTGCAAACGAACGGTTTAACCTAGAAGAAAGAAATTTGGTGAGCCAAGTGGTTTCGGTGTACTGATCATTACCTGAAAGAATCATCAAGATTGGTTGAAAAAATGTTTGCTGAGATTTCAGGCAACTCGTAGTTTTTTGGAAGCTTGGCAACCCCTTTCCATGAAAGTGATTTTCGCCAGTCTCTGCTTAGGGCTACATCAACAGCAAACAAAGCATAGAGATAGAACTTCAAACTGCTTTATTATGTCATGTTTCAAAGAGCTAGCACAAACCGTGTTTGATTTAGAGTTCCAAATACATGTATCCCTATAGGAGAAAACAGAGTGGAACCTAAAAATGAAAACGGTTACTGCAAACGAACGGTTTAACCTAGAAGAACGAAATTTGGTGAGCCAAGTGGTTTTGTTGTACTTATCATTACCTGAAAGAATCATCAAGATTGGGTGAAAAAATGTTTGCTGAGATCAGGCAACTCGTAGTTTTTTGGAAGCTTGGCAACCCCTTTCCATGAAAGGGATTTTCGCCAGTCTCTGCTTAGGGCTACATCAACAGCAAACAAACCATAGAGATAGATCTTGAAACTGGTTTATTGTGTCATATTTCAAAGAGCTAGCCCGAACCGTGTTTGATTTAGATTTCCAAATACATGTATACCTATAGGAGAAAACAGAGTGAAACCTAACAATGAAAACGGTTACTGCAAACGAACGGTTTAACCTAGAAGAACGAAATTTGGTGAGCCAAGTGGTTTTGGTGTACTGATCATTACCTGAAAGAATCATCAAGATTGGTTGAAAAAATGTTTGCTGAGATTTCAGGCAACTCGTAGTTTTTTGGAAGCTTGGCAACCCCTTTCCATGAAAGTGATTTTCGCCAGTCTCTGCTTAGGGCTACATCAACAGCAAACAAAGCATAGAAATAGAACTGGAAACTGCTTTATTGTGTCATGTTTCAAAGAGCTAGCACAAACCCTGTTTGATTTAGAGTTCCAAATACATGTATCCCTATAGGAGAAAACAGAGTGGAACCTAAAAATTAAAACGGTTACTGTAAACGTACGGTTTAACCTAGAAGAACGAAATTTGGTGAGCCAAGGGGTTTTGTCGTACTGATCATTACCTGAAAAATCATCAAGATTGGGTGAAAAAATGTTTGCTGATATTTCAGGCAACTCGTAGTTTTTTGGAAGCTTGGCAACCCCTTTCCTTTAAAGTGATTTTCGCCAGTCTCTGCTTAGGGGTACATCAACAGGAAAAAAACCATATTTATAAAACTGGAAACTGCTTTATTATGTCAAGTTTCAAAGAGCTAGCACAAACCGTGTTTGATTTAGAGTTCCAAATACATGTATCCCTAAGGGAAAAAACAGAGTGAAACCTAAAAATGAAAACGGTTACTGCAAACGAACGGTTTAACCTAGAAGAACGAAATTTGGTGAGCCAAGTGGTTTTGTTGTACTTATCATTTCCTGAAAGAATCATCAAGATTGGGTGAAAAAATGTTTGCTGAGATTTCAGGCAACTCGTAGTTTGTTGGAAGCTTGGCAACCCCTTTCCCTTAAAGTGATTTTCGCCAGTCTCTGCTTAGGGCTACATCAACAGCAAACAAAGCACAGAGATAGAACTTGAAACTGCTTTATTGTGTCAAATTTCAAAGTGCTAGCAAAAACCGTGTTTGATTTAGAGTTACAAATACATGTATCCCTATAGGAGAAAACAGAGTGAAACCTAAAAATGAAAACGGTTACTGCAAACGAACGGTTTAACCTAGAAGAACGAAATTTGGTGATCCAAGTGGTTTTGGTGTACTGATCATTACCTGAAAGAATCATGAAGATTGGGTGAAAAAATGTTTGCTGAGATTTCAGGCAACTCGTAGTTTTTTGGAAGCTTGGCAACCCCTTTCCATGAAAGTGATTTTCGCCAGTCTGTGCTTAGGGCTACATCAACAGCAAACAAAGCATAGAGATAGAACTGTAAACTTCTTTATTGTGTCAAGTTTCAAAGAGCTAGCACAAACAGTGTTTGATTTACAGTTCCAAACACATGTATTTCTATAAGAGAAAACAGAGTGAAACCTAAAAATGAAAACGGTTACTGCAAACGAACGGTTTAACCTAGAAGAACGAAATTTGGTGAGCCAAGTGGTTTTGGTGTACTGATCATTACCTGAAAGAATCATCAAGATTGGGTGAAAAAATGTTTGCTGAGATTTCAGGCAACTCGTAGTTCTTTGGAAGTTTGGCAACCCCTTTCCATGAAAGTGATTTTCGCCAGTCTCTGCTGAGGGCTACATCAACAGCAAACAAACCATAGAGAGAGAACTGGAAACTGCTTTATTGTGTCAAGTTTCAAAGAGCTAGCACAAACCGTGTTTGATTTAGAGTTCCAAATACATGTATCCCTATAGGAGAAAACAGAGTGAAACCTAAAAATGAAAACGGTTACTGCAAACGAACGGTTTAACCTAGAAGAACGAAATTTGGTGAGCCAAGTGGTTTTGGTGTACTGATCATTACCTGAAAGAATCATCAAGATTGGGTGAAAAAATGTTTGCTGAGATTTCAGGAAACTCGTAGTTTTTTAGAAGCTTGGCAACCCCTTTCCTTGAAAGTGATTTTCGCCAGTCTCTGCTTAGGGCTACATCAACACCAAACAAAGCATAGAGATAGAACTGGAAACTGCTTTATTGTGTCAAGTTTCAAAGAGCTAGCACAAACCGTGTTTGATTTAGAGCTCCAAATACATGTATCCCTATAGGAGAAAACAGAGTGAAACCTAAAAATGAAAACGGTTACTGCAAACGAACGGTTTAACCTAGAAGAAAGAAATTTGGTGAGCCAAGTGGTTTCGGTGTACTGATCATTACCTGAAAGAATCATCAAGATTGGTTGAAAAAATGTTTGCTGAGATTTCAGGCAACTCGTAGTTTTTTGGAAGCTTGGCAACCCCTTTCCATGAAAGTGATTTTCGCCAGTCTCTGCTTAGGGCTACATCAACAGCAAACAAAGCATAGAGATAGAACTTCAAACTGCTTTATTATGTCATGTTTCAAAGAGCTAGCACAAACCGTGTTTGATTTAGAGTTCCAAATACATGTATCCCTATAGGAGAAAACAGAGTGGAACCTAAAAATGAAAACGGTTACTGCAAACGAACGGTTTAACCTAGAAGAACGAAATTTGGTGAGCCAAGTGGTTTTGTTGTACTTATCATTACCTGAAAGAATCATCAAGATTGGGTGAAAAAATGTTTGCTGAGATCAGGCAACTCGTAGTTTTTTGGAAGCTTGGCAACCCCTTTCCATGAAAGGGATTTTCGCCAGTCTCTGCTTAGGGCTACATCAACAGCAAACAAACCATAGAGATAGATCTTGAAACTGGTTTATTGTGTCATATTTCAAAGAGCTAGCCCGAACCGTGTTTGATTTAGATTTCCAAATACATGTATACCTATAGGAGAAAACAGAGTGAAACCTAACAATGAAAACGGTTACTGCAAACGAACGGTTTAACCTAGAAGAACGAAATTTGGTGAGCCAAGTGGTTTTGGTGTACTGATCATTACCTGAAAGAATCATCAAGATTGGTTGAAAAAATGTTTGCTGAGATTTCAGGCAACTCGTAGTTTTTTGGAAGCTTGGCAACCCCTTTCCATGAAAGTGATTTTCGCCAGTCTCTGCTTAGGGCTACATCAACAGCAAACAAAGCATAGAAATAGAACTGGAAACTGCTTTATTGTGTCATGTTTCAAAGAGCTAGCACAAACCCTGTTTGATTTAGAGTTCCAAATACATGTATCCCTATAGGAGAAAACAGAGTGGAACCTAAAAATTAAAACGGTTACTGTAAACGTACGGTTTAACCTAGAAGAACGAAATTTGGTGAGCCAAGGGGTTTTGTCGTACTGATCATTACCTGAAAAATCATCAAGATTGGGTGAAAAAATGTTTGCTGATATTTCAGGCAACTCGTAGTTTTTTGGAAGCTTGGCAACCCCTTTCCTTTAAAGTGATTTTCGCCAGTCTCTGCTTAGGGGTACATCAACAGGAAAAAAACCATATTTATAAAACTGGAAACTGCTTTATTATGTCAAGTTTCAAAGAGCTAGCACAAACCGTGTTTGATTTAGAGTTCCAAATACATGTATCCCTAAGGGAAAAAACAGAGTGAAACCTAAAAATGAAAACGGTTACTGCAAACGAACGGTTTAACCTAGAAGAACGAAATTTGGTGAGCCAAGTGGTTTTGTTGTACTTATCATTTCCTGAAAGAATCATCAAGATTGGGTGAAAAAATGTTTGCTGAGATTTCAGGCAACTCGTAGTTTGTTGGAAGCTTGGCAACCCCTTTCCCTTAAAGTGATTTTCGCCAGTCTCTGCTTAGGGCTACATCAACAGCAAACAAAGCACAGAGATAGAACTTGAAACTGCTTTATTGTGTCAAATTTCAAAGTGCTAGCAAAAACCGTGTTTGATTTAGAGTTACAAATACATGTATCCCTATAGGAGAAAACAGAGTGAAACCTAAAAATGAAAACGGTTACTGCAAACGAACGGTTTAACCTAGAAGAACGAAATTTGGTGATCCAAGTGGTTTTGGTGTACTGATCATTACCTGAAAGAATCATGAAGATTGGGTGAAAAAATGTTTGCTGAGATTTCAGGCAACTCGTAGTTTTTTGGAAGCTTGGCAACCCCTTTCCATGAAAGTGATTTTCGCCAGTCTGTGCTTAGGGCTACATCAACAGCAAACAAAGCATAGAGATAGAACTGTAAACTTCTTTATTGTGTCAAGTTTCAAAGAGCTAGCACAAACAGTGTTTGATTTACAGTTCCAAACACATGTATTTCTATAAGAGAAAACAGAGTGAAACCTAAAAATGAAAACGGTTACTGCAAACGAACGGTTTAACCTAGAAGAACGAAATTTGGTGAGCCAAGTGGTTTTGGTGTACTGATCATTACCTGAAAGAATCATCAAGATTGGGTGAAAAAATGTTTGCTGAGATTTCAGGCAACTCGTAGTTCTTTGGAAGTTTGGCAACCCCTTTCCATGAAAGTGATTTTCGCCAGTCTCTGCTGAGGGCTACATCAACAGCAAACAAACCATAGAGAGAGAACTGGAAACTGCTTTATTGTGTCAAGTTTCAAAGAGCTAGCACAAACCGTGTTTGATTTAGAGTTCCAAATACATGTATCCCTATAGGAGAAAACAGAGTGAAACCTAAAAATGAAAACGGTTACTGCAAACGAACGGTTTAACCTAGAAGAACGAAATTTGGTGAGCCAAGTGGTTTTGGTGTACTGATCATTACCTGAAAGAATCATCAAGATTGGGTGAAAAAATGTTTGCTGAGATTTCAGGAAACTCGTAGTTTTTTAGAAGCTTGGCAACCCCTTTCCTTGAAAGTGATTTTCGCCAGTCTCTGCTTAGGGCTACATCAACACCAAACAAAGCATAGAGATAGAACTGGAAACTGCTTTATTGTGTCATGTTTCAAAGAGCTAGCACAAACCGTGTTTGATTTAGAGTTCCAAATACATGTATCCCTATAGGAGAAAACAGAGTGAAACCTAAAAATGAAAACGGTTACTGCAAACGAACGGTTTAACCTAGAAGAACGAAATTTGGTGAGCCAAGCGGTTTTGGTGTACTGATCATTACCTGATAGAATCATCAAGATTGGGTGAAAAAATGTTTGCTGAGATTTCAGGCAACTCGTAGTTTTTTGGAAGCTTAGCAACCCCTTTCCATGAAAGGGATTTTCGCCAGTCTCTGCTTAGGGCTACATCAACAGTAAACAAAGCATAGAGAAAGAACTTGAAACTGCTTTATTGTGTCAAGTTTCAAAGAGCTAGCACAAACCGTGTTTGATTTAGAGTTCCAAATACATGTATCCCTATAGGAGAAAACAGAGTGAAACCTAAAAATGAAAACGGTTACTGCAAACGAACGGTTTAACCTAGAGGAACGAAATTTGGTGAGGCAATTGGTTTTGGTGTACTGATCATTATCTGAAAGAATCACCAAGATTGGGTAAAAAAATGTTTGCTGAGATTTCAGGCAACTCGTAGTTTTTTGGAAGCTTGGCAACCCCTTTCCATGAAAGTGATTTTCGCCAGTCTCTGCTTAGGGCTACATGAACAGCAAACAAAGCATAAAGAAAGAACTTGAAACTGCTTTATTGTGTCAAGTTTCAAAGAGCTAGCACAAACCGTGTTTGATTTAGAGTTCCAAATACATGTATCCCTATAGGAGAAAACACAGTGAAACCTAAAAATGAAAACGGTTACTGCAAACGAACGGTTTAACCTAGAAGAACGAAATTTGGTGAGCCAAGTGGTTTTGGTGTACTGATCATTACCTGATAGAATCATCAAGATTGGGTGAAAAAATGTTTGCTGAGATTTCAGGCAACTCGTAGTTTTTTGGAAGCTTAGCAACCCCTTTCCATGAAAGGGATTTTCGCCAGTCTCTGCTTAGGGCTACATCAACAGCAAACAAAGCATAGAGAAAGAACTTGAAACTGCTTTATTGTGTCAAGTTTCAAAGAGCTAGCACAAACCGTGTTTGATTTAGAGTTCCAAATACATGTATCCCTATAGGAGAAAACAGAGTGAAACCTAAAAATGAAAACGGTTACTGCAAACGAACGGTTTAACCTAGAGGAACGAAATTTGGTGAGGCAATTGGTTTTGGTGTACTGATCATTATCTGAAAGAATCATCAAGATTGGGTAAAAAAATGTTTGCTGAGATTTCAGGCAACTCGTAGTTTTTTGGAAGCTTGGCAACCCCTTTCCATGAAAGTGATTTTCGCCAGTCTCTGCTTAGGGCTACATGAACAGCAAACAAAGCATAAAGAAAGAACTTGAAACTGCTTTATTGTGTCAAGTTTCAAAGAGCTAGCACAAACCGTGTTTGATTTAGAGTTCCAAATACATGTATCCCTATAGGAGAAAACACAGTGAAACCTAAAAATGAAAACGGTTACTGCTAACGAACGGTTTAACCTAGAAGAACGAAATTTGGTGAGCCAAGTGGTTTTGGTGTACTGATCATTACCTGATAGAATCATCAAGATTGGGTGAAAAAATGTTTGCTGAGATTTCAGGCAACTCGTAGTTTTTTGGAAGCTTAGCAACCCCTTTCCATGAAAGGGATTTTCGCCAGTCTCTGCTTAGGGCTACATCAACAGCAAACAAAGCATAGAGAAAGAACTTGAAACTGATTTATTGTGTCAAGTTTCAAAGAGCCAGCACAAACCGTGTTTGATTTAGAGTTCCAAATACATGTATCCCTATAGGAGAAAACAGAGTGAAACCTAAAAATGAAAACGGTTACTGCAAACGAACGGTTTAACCTAGAAGAACGAACTTTGGTGAGCCAAGTGGTTTTGGTGTACTGATCATTACATGAAAGAATCATCAAGATCGGGAGAGAAAATGTTTGCTGAGATTTCAGGCAACTCGTAGTTTTTTTGGAAGCTTGGCAACCCCTTTCCATGACAGTGATTTTCGCCAGTCTCTGCTTAGGGCTACATCAACAGCAAACAAAGCATAGAGATAGAACTTGAAACTATTAATTGTGTCAAGTTTCAAAGAGCTAGGCCAAACCGTGTTTGATTTAGAGTTCCAAATACATGTATCCTTATAGGAGAAAACAGAGTGAAACCTAAAAATGAAAACGGTTACTGCAAACGAACGGTTTAACCTAGAAGAACGAAATTTGGTGAGCCAAGTGGGTTGGTGTACTGATCATTACCTGAAAGAATCATTAAGATTGGGTGAAAAAATATTTGCTGAGATTTCAGACAACTCGTAGTTTCTTGGAAGCTTGGCAACCCCTTTCCATGAAAGGGATTTTCGAAAGTCTCTGCTTACGGCTACATCAACAGCAAACAAAGCATAGAGATAGAACTGGAAACTGCTTTATTGTGTAAAGTTTCAAAGAGCTAGCACAAACCGTGTTTGATTAGAGTTCCAAATACATGTATCCATATAGGAGAAAACACAGTTAAACCTAAAAATAAAAACAGTTACTGCAAACGAACGGTTTAACCTAGAAGAACAAAATTTGGTGAGCCAAGTGGTTTTGGTGTACTGATCATTACCTGAAAGAATCATCAAGATTGGGTGAAAAAATGTTTGCTGAGATTTCAGGCAACTCGTAGTTTTTTGGAAGCTTAGCAACCCCTTTCCATGAAAGGGATTTTCGCCAGTCTCTGCTTAGGGCTACATCAACAGCAAACAAAGCATAGAGAAAGAACTTGAAACTGCTTTATTGTGTCAAGTTTCAAAGAGCTAGCACAAACCGTGTTTGATTTAGAGTTCCAAATACATGTATCCCTATAGGAGAAAACAGAGTGAAACCTAAAAATGAAAACGGTTACTGCAAACGAACGGTTTAACCTAGAGGAACGAAATTTGGTGAGGCAATTGGTTTTGGTGTACTGATCATTATCTGAAAGAATCATCAAGATTGGGTAAAAAAATGTTTGCTGAGATTTCAGGCAACTCGTAGTTTTTTGGAAGCTTGGCAACCCCTTTCCATGAAAGTGATTTTCGCCAGTCTCTGCTTAGGGCTACATGAACAGCAAACAAAGCATAAAGAAAGAACTTGAAACTGCTTTATTGTGTCAAGTTTCAAAGAGCTAGCACAAACCGTGTTTGATTTAGAGTTCCAAATACATGTATCCCTATAGGAGAAAACACAGTGAAACCTAAAAATGAAAACGGTTACTGCTAACGAACGGTTTAACCTAGAAGAACGAAATTTGGTGAGCCAAGTGGTTTTGGTGTACTGATCATTACCTGATAGAATCATCAAGATTGGGTGAAAAAATGTTTGCTGAGATTTCAGGCAACTCGTAGTTTTTTGGAAGCTTAGCAACCCCTTTCCATGAAAGGGATTTTCGCCAGTCTCTGCTTAGGGCTACATCAACAGCAAACAAAGCATAGAGAAAGAACTTGAAACTGATTTATTGTGTCAAGTTTCAAAGAGCCAGCACAAACCGTGTTTGATTTAGAGTTCCAAATACATGTATCCCTATAGGAGAAAACAGAGTGAAACCTAAAAATGAAAACGGTTACTGCAAACGAACGGTTTAACCTAGAAGAACGAACTTTGGTGAGCCAAGTGGTTTTGGTGTACTGATCATTACATGAAAGAATCATCAAGATCGGGAGAGAAAATGTTTGCTGAGATTTCAGGCAACTCGTAGTTTTTTTGGAAGCTTGGCAACCCCTTTCCATGACAGTGATTTTCGCCAGTCTCTGCTTAGGGCTACATCAACAGCAAACAAAGCATAGAGATAGAACTTGAAACTATTAATTGTGTCAAGTTTCAAAGAGCTAGGACAAACCGTGTTTGATTTAGAGTTCCAAATACATGTATCCTTATAGGAGAAAACAGAGTGAAACCTAAAAATGAAAACGGTTACTGCAAACGAACGGTTTAACCTAGAAGAACGAAATTTGGTGAGCCAAGTGGGTTGGTGTACTGATCATTACCTGAAAGAATCATTAAGATTGGGTGAAAAAATATTTGCTGAGATTTCAGGCAACTCGTAGTTTCTTGGAAGCTTGGCAACCCCTTTCCATGAAAGGGATTTTCGCCAGTCTCTGCTTACGGCTACATCAACAGCAAACAAAGCATAGAGATAGAACTGGAAACTGCTTTATTGTGTAAAGTTTCAAAGAGCTAGCACAAACCGTGTTTGATTAGAGTTCCAAATACATGTATCCATATAGGAGAAAACACAGTTAAACCTAAAAATAAAAACAGTTACTGCAAACGAACGGTTTAACCTAGAAGAACAAAATTTGGTGAGCCAAGTGGTTTTGGTGTACTGATCATTACCTGAAGGAATCATCAAGATTGGGTAAAAAAATGTTTGCTGATATTTCAGGCAACTCGTAGTTTTTTGGAAGCTTGGCAACCCCTTTCCATGAAAGTGATTTTCGCCAGTCTCTGCTTAGGGCTACATCAACAGCAAACAAAGCATAGAGATAGAACTTGAAACTGCTTTATTGTGTCAAGTTTCAAAGAGCTAGCACAAACCGTGTTTGATTTAGAGTTCCAAATACATGTATCCCTATAGGAGAAAACAGAGGGAAACATAAAAATGAAAACGGTTACTGCAAACGAACGGTTTAACCTAGAAGAACGAAATTTGGTGAGCCAAGTGGTTTTGGTGTACTGATCATTACCTGAAAGAATCATCAAGATTGGGTGAAAAAATGTTATTTAGATTTCAGGCAACTCGTAGTTTTTTGGAAGCTTGGCAACCCCTTTCCATGAAAGTGATTTTCGCCAGTCTCTGCTTAGGGCTACATCAACAGCAAACAAAGCATAGAGACAGAACTGGAAACTGCTTTATTGTGTCCAGTTTCAAAGAGCTAGCACAAACCGTGTTTGATTTAGAGTTCCAAATACATGTATCCCTATAGGAGAAAACAGAGTGGAACCTAAAAATTAAAACGGTGACTGCAAACGTACGGTTTAACCTAGAAGAACGAAATTTGGTGAGCCAAGGGGTTTTGTCGTACTGATCATTACCTGAAAGAATCATCAAGATTGGGTGAAAAAATGTTTGCTGAGATTTCAGGCAACTCGTAGTTTTTTGGAAGCTTGGCAACCCCTTTCCATGAATGTGATTTTCGCCAGTCTCTGCTTAGGGGTACATCAACAGGAAAAAAACCATAGAGATTGAACTGGAAACTGCTTTATTGTGTCAAGTTTCAAAGAGCTAGCACAAACCGTGTTTGATTTAGAGTTCCAAATACATGTATCCCTAAGGGAAAAAACAGAGTGAAACCTAAAAATGAAAACGGTTACTGCAAACGAACGGTTTAACCTAGAAGAACGAAATTTGGTGAGCCAAGTGGTTTTGTTGTACTTATCATTACCTGAAAGAATCATCAAGATTGGGTGAAAAAATGTTTGCTGAGATTTCAGGCAACTCGTAGTTTTTTGGAAGCTTGGCAACCCCTTTCCATGAAAGTGATTTTCGCCAGTCTCTGCTTAGGGCTACATCAACAGCACACAAAGCATAGAGATAGAACTGGAAACTTCTTTATTGTGTCAAGTTTCAAAGAGCTAGCACAAACGGTGTTTGATTTACAGTTCCAAATACATGTATTTCTATAGGAGAAAACAGAGTGAAACCTAAAAATGAAAACGGTTACTGCAAACGAACGGTTTAACCTAGAAGAACGAAATTTGGTGAGCCAAGTGGTTTTGGTGTACTGATCATTACCTGAAAGAATCATCAAGATTGGGTGAAAAAATGTTATTTAGATTTCAGGCAACTCGTAGTTTTTTGGAAGCTTGGCAACCCCTTTCCATGAAAGTGATTTTCGCCAGTCTCTGCTTAGGGCTACATCAACAGCAAACAAAGCATAGAGACAGAACTGGAAACTGCTTTATTGTGTCCAGTTTCAAAGAGCTAGCACAAACCGTGTTTGATTTAGAGTTCCAAATACATGTATCCCTATAGGAGAAAACAGAGTGAAACCTAAAAATGAAAACGGTTACTGCAAACGAACGGTTTAACCTAGAAGAACGAAATTTCGTGAGCCAATTGGTTTTGTTGTACTGATCATTACCTGAAAGAATCATCAAGATTGGCTGAAAAAATGTTTGCTGAGATTTCAGTCAACTCGTAGTTTTCTGGGAGCTTGGCAACCCCTTTCCATGAAAGGGATTTTCGCTAGTCTCTGCTTAGGGCTACATCAACAGCAAACAAACCATAGAGATAGATCTTGAAACTGGTTTATTGTGTCATGTTTCAAAGAGCTAGCCCGAACCGTGTTTGATTTAGAGTTCCAAATACATGTATCCCTATAGGAGACAACAGAGTGAAACCTAAAAATGAAAACGGTTACTGCAAACGAACGGTTTAACCTAGAAGAACAAAATTTGGTGAGCCAAGTGGTTTTGTTGTACTGATCTTTACCTGAAAGAATCATCAAGATTGGGTGAAAAAATGTTTGCTGAGATTTCAGGCAACTCGTAGTTTTTTGGAAGCTTGGCAACCCCTTTTCATGAAAGTGATTTTTGCCAGTCTCTGCTTAGTGCTACATCAACAGCACAAAAACCAATGAGATAGAACTTGAAACTGCTTTATTGTGTCAAGTTTCAAAGAGCTAGCAGGAACCGTGTTTGATTTAGAGTTCCAAATACATGTATCCCTATAGGAGAAAACAGAGGGAAACCTAAAAATGAAAACGGTTACTGCAAACGAACGGTTTAACCTAGAAGAACGAAATTTGGTGAGCCAAGTGGTTTTGGTGTACTGATCATTACCTGAAAGAATCATCAAGATTGAGTGAAAAAATGTTTGCTGAGATTTCAGGAAACTCGTAGTTTTTTGGAAGCTTGGCAACCCCTTTCCATGAAAGTGATTTTCGCCAGTCTCTGCTTAGGGCTACATCAACAGCAAACAAAGCATAGAGACAGAACTGGAAACTGCTTTATTGTGTCCAGTTTCAAAGAGCTAGCACAAACCGTGTTTGATTTAGAGTTCCAAATACATGTATCCCTATAGGAGAAAACAGAGTGAAACCTAAAAATGAAAACGGTTACTGCAAACGAACGGTTTAACCTAGAAGAACGAAATTTCGTGAGCCAAGTGGTTTTGGTGTACTGATCATTACCTGAAAGAATCATCAAGATTGGGTGAAAAAATGTTATTTAGATTTCAGGCAACTCGTAGTTTTTTGGAAGCTTGGCAACCCCTTTCCATGAAAGTGATTTTCGCCAGTCTCTGCTTAGGGCTACATCAACAGCAAACAAAGCATAGAGACAGAACTGGAAACTGCTTTATTGTGTCCAGTTTCAAAGAGCTAGCACAAACCGTGTTTGATTTAGAGTTCCAAATACATGTATCCCTATAGGAGAAAACAGAGTGAAACCTAAAAATGAAAACGGTTACTGCAAACGAACGGTTTAACCTAGAAGAACGAAATTTCGTGAGCCAATTGGTTTTGTTGTACTGATCATTACCTGAAAGAATCATCAAGATTGGCTGAAAAAATGTTTGCTGAGATTTCAGTCAACTCGTAGTTTTCTGGGAGCTTGGCAACCCCTTTCCATGAAAGGGATTTTCGCTAGTCTCTGCTTAGGGCTACATCAACAGCAAACAAACCATAGAGATAGATCTTGAAACTGGTTTATTGTGTCATGTTTCAAAGAGCTAGCCCGAACCGTGTTTGATTTAGAGTTCCAAATACATGTATCCCTATAGGAGACAACAGAGTGAAACCTAAAAATGAAAACGGTTACTGCAAACGAACGGTTTAACCTAGAAGAACAAAATTTGGTGAGCCAAGTGGTTTTGTTGTACTGATCTTTACCTGAAAGAATCATCAAGATTGGGTGAAAAAATGTTTGCTGAGATTTCAGGCAACTCGTAGTTTTTTGGAAGCTTGGCAACCCCTTTTCATGAAAGTGATTTTTGCCAGTCTCTGCTTAGTGCTACATCAACAGCACAAAAACCAATGAGATAGAACTTGAAACTGCTTTATTGTGTCAAGTTTCAAAGAGCTAGCAGGAACCGTGTTTGATTTAGAGTTCCAAATACATGTATCCCTATAGGAGAAAACAGAGGGAAACCTAAAAATGAAAACGGTTACTGCAAACGAACGGTTTAACCTAGAAGAACGAAATTTGGTGAGCCAAGTGGTTTTGGTGTACTGATCATTACCTGAAAGAATCATCAAGATTGAGTGAAAAAATGTTTGCTGAGATTTCAGGAAACTCGTAGTTTTTTGGAAGCTTGGCAACCCCTTTCCATGAAAGTGATTTTCGCCAGTCTCTGCTTAGGGCTACATCAACAGCAAACAAAGCATAGAGATAGAACTGGAAACTGCTTATTGTGTCAAGTTTCAAAGAGCTAGCACAAACCGTGTTTTATTTAGAGTTCCAAATACATGTATCCCTATAGGAGAAAACAGGGAAACCTAAAAATGAAAACGGTTACTGCAAACGAACGGTTTAACCTAGAAGAAGGAAATTTGGTGAGATAAGTTGTTTTGGTGTACTGATCATTACCTGAAAGAATCATCAAGATTGGGTGAAAAAATGTTTGCTGAGATTCAGGCAACTCGTAGTTTTTTGGTAGCTTAGCAACCCCTTTCCATGAAAGTGATTTTCGCCAGTCTCTGCTTAGGGCTACATCAACAGCAAACAAATCATAGAGATAGAACTTGAAAATGCTTTATTGTGTCAAGTTTCAAAGAGCTAGCACAAACCGTGTTTGATTTAGAGTTCCAAATACATGTATCCTTATAGGAGAAAACAGAGTGACACCTAAAAATGAAAACGGTTACTGCAAATGAACGGTTTAACATAGAAGAACGAAATTTGGTGAGCCAAGTGGTTTTGGTGTACTGATCAATACCAGGAAGTATTATCAAGATTGGGTGAAAAAATGTTTGCTGAGATTTCAGGCAACTCGTAGTTTTTTGGAAGCTTGGCAACCCCTTTCCATGAAAGTGATTTTCGCCAGTCTCTGCTTAGGGCTACATCAACAGCAAACAGACCATAGAGATAGAACTGGAAACTGCTTTATTGTGTCAAGTTTCAAAGAGCTAGCAGGAACCGTGTTTGATTTAGAGTTCCAAATACATGTATCCCTATAGGAGAAAACAGAGGGAAACCTAAAAATGAAAACGGTTACTGCAAACGAACTGTTTAACCTAGAAGAACGAAATTTGGTGAGCCAAGTGGTTTTGTTGTACTGATCATTACCTGAAAGAATCATCAAGATTGGGTGAAAAATGTTTGCTGAGATTTCAGGCAACTCGTAGTTTTTTGGAAGCTTGGCAACCCCTTTCCATGAAAGTTATTTTCGCCAGTCTCTGGTTAGGGCTACATCAACAGCAAACAAAGCATAGAGATAGAACTTGAAACTGCTTTATTGTGTCAAGTTTCAAAGAGCTAGCACAAACCGTGTTTGATTTAGAGTTCCAAATACATGTATCCCTATAGGAGAAAACAGAGGGAAACCTAAAAATGAAAACGGTTACTGCAAACGAACGGTTTAACCTAGAAGAACGAAATTTGGTGAGCCAAGTGGTTTTGGTGTACTGATCATTACCTGAAAGAATCATCAAGATTGGGTGAAAAAATGTTTGCTGAGATTTCAGGCAACTCGTAGTTTTTTGGAAGCTTGGCAACCCCTTTCCATGAAAGTGATTTTCGCCAGTCTCTGCTTAGGACTACATCAACAGCAAACAAAGCATAGAGATAGAACTGGAAACTGCTTTATTGTGTCAAGTTTCAAAGAGCTAGCCCGAACCGTGTTTGATTTAGAGTTCCAAATACATGTATCCCTATAGGAGACAACAGAGTGAAACCTAAAAATGAAAACGGTTACTGCAAACGAACGGTTTAACCTAGAAGAACGAAATTTGGTGAGCCAAGTGGTTTTGTTGTACTGATCTTTACCTGAAAGAATCATCAAGATTGGGTGAAAAAATGTTTGCTGAGATTTCAGGCAACTCGTAGTTTTTTGGAAGCTTGGCAACCCCTTTTCATGAAAGTGATTTTTGCCAGTCTCTGCTTAGTGCTACATCAACAGCACAAAAACCAATGAGATAGAACTTGAAACTGCTTTATTGTGTCAAGTTTCAAAGAGCTAGCAGGAACCGTGTTTGATTTAGAGTTCCAAATACATGTATCCCTATAGGAGAAAACAGAGGGAAACCTAAAAATGAAAACGGTTACTGCAAACGAACGGTTTAACCTAGAAGAACGAAATTTGGTGAGCCAAGTGGTTTTGGTGTACTGATCATTACCTGAAAGAATCATCAAGATTGAGTGAAAAAATGTTTGCTGAGATTTCAGGAAACTCGTAGTTTTTTGGAAGCTTGGCAACCCCTTTCCATGAAAGTGATTTTCGCCAGTCTCTGCTTAGGGCTACATCAACAGCAAACAAAGCATAGAGGTAGAACTGGAAACTGCTTATTGTGTCAAGTTTCAAAGAGCTAGCACAAACCGTGTTTGATTTAGAATTCCAAATACATGTATCCCTATAGGAGAAAACAGGGAAACCTAAAAATGAAAACGGTTACTGCAAACGAACGGTTTAACCTAGAAGAACGAAATTTGGTGAGATAAGTTGTTTTGGTGTACTGATCATTACCTGAAAGAATCATCAAGATTGGGTGAAAAAATGTTTGCTGAGATTCAGGCAACTCGTAGTTTTTTGGTAGCTTAGCAACCCCTTTCCATGAAAGTGATTTTCGCCAGTCTCTGCTTAGGGCTACATCAACAGCAAACAAAGCATAGAGATAGAACTGGAACCTGCTTTATGGTGTCAAGTTTCAAAGAGCTAGCACAAACCGTGTTTGATTTAGAGTTCCAAATACATGTATCCTTATAGGAGAAAACAGAGTGAAACCTAAAAATGAAAACGGTTACTGCAAATGAACGGTTTAACATAGAAGAACGAAATTTGGTGAGCCAAGTGGTTTTGGTGTACTGATCAATACCTGGAAGTATTATCAAGATTGGGTGAAAAAATGTTTGCTGAGATTTCAGGCAACTCGTAGTTTTTTGGAAGCTTGGCAACCCCTTTCCATGAAAGTGATTTTCGCCAGTCTCTGCTTAGGGCTACATCAACAGCAAACAGACCATAGAGATAGAACTGGAAACTGCTTTATTGTGTCAAGTTTCAAATAGCTAGCAGGAACCGTGTTTGATTTAGAGTTCCAAATACATGTATCCGTATAGGAGAAAACAGAGTGAAACCTAAAAATGAAAACGGTTACTGCAAACGAACGGTTTAACCTAGAAGAACGAAATTTGGTGAGCCAAGTGGTTTTGGTGTACTGATCATTACCTGAAAGAATCATCAAGATTGGGTGAAAAAATGTTTGCTGAGATTTCAGGCAACTCGTAGTTTTTTGGAAGCTTGGCAACCCCTTTCCATGAAAGTGATTTTCGCCAGTCTCTGCTTAGGACTACATCAACAGCAAACAAAGCATAGAGATAGAACTGGAAACTGCTTTATTGTGTCAAGTTTCAAAGAGCTAGCACAAACCGTGTTTGATTTAGAGTTCCAAATACATGTATCCCTATAGGAGAAAACAGAGTGAAACCTAAAAATGAAAACGGTTACTGCAAACGAACGGTTTAACCTAGAAGAACGAAATATCGTGAGCCAATTGGTTTTGTTGTACTGATCATTACCTGAAAGAATCATCAAGATTGGCTGAAAAAATGTTTGCTGAGATTTCAGGCAACTCGTAGTTTTCTGGGAGCTTGGCAACCCCTTTCCATGAAAGGGATTTTCGCTAGTCTCTGCTTAGGGCTACATCAACAGCAAACAAACCATAGAGATAGATCTGGAAACTGGTTTATTGTGTCATGTTTCAAAGAGCTAGCCCGACCGTGTTTGATTTAGAGTTCCAAATACATGTATCCCTATAAGAGACAACAGAGTGAAACCTAAAAATGAAAACGGTTACTGCAAACGAACGGTTTAACATAGAAGAACGAAATTTGGTGAGCCAAGTGGTTTTGTTGTACTGATCTTTACCTGAAAGAATCATGAAGATTGGGTGAAAAAATGTTTGCTGAGATTTCAGGCAACTCGTAGTTTTTTGGAAGCTTGGCAACCCCTTTTCATGAAAGTGATTTTTGCCAGTCTCTGCTTAGGGCAACATCAACAGCACAAAAACCAATGAGATAGAACTTGAAACTGCTTTATTGTGTCAAGTTTCAAAGAGCTAGCAGGAACCGTGTTTGATTTAGAGTTCCAAATACATGTATCCCTATAGGAGAAAACAGAGGGAAACCTAAAAATGAAAACGGTTACTGCAAAAGAACGGTTTAACCTAGAAGAACGAAATTTGGTGAGCCAAGTGGTTTTGGTGTACTGATCATTACCTGAAAGAATCATCAAGATTGAGTGAAAAAATGTTTGCTGAGATTTCAGGAAACTCGTAGTTTTTTGGAAGCTTGGCAACCCCTTTTCCATGAAAGTGATTTTCGCCAGTCTCTGCTTAGGGCTACATCAACAGCAAACAAAGCATAGAGATAGAACTGGAAACTGCTTATTGTGTCAAGTTTCAAAGAGCTAGCACAAACCGTGTTTGATTTAGAGTTCCAAATACATGTATCCCTATAGGAGAAAACAGAGTGACACCTAAAAATGAAAACGGTTACTGCAAATGAACGGTTTAACATAGAAGAACGAAATTTGGTGAGCCAAGTGGTTTTGGTGTACTGATCAATACCAGGAAGTATTATCAAGATTGGGTGAAAAAATGTTTGCTGAGATTTCAGGCAACTCGTAGTTTTTTGGAAGCTTGGCAACCCCTTTCCATGAAAGTGATTTTCGCCAGTCTCTGCTTAGGGCTACATCAACAGCAAACAGACCATAGAGATAGAACTGGAAACTGCTTTATTGTGTCAAGTTTCAAAGAGCTAGCAGGAACCGTGTTTGATTTAGAGTTCCAAATACATGTATCCCTATAGGAGAAAACAGAAGGAAACCTAAAAATGAAAACGGTTACTGCAAACGAACGGTTTAACCTAGAAGAACGAAATTTGGTGAGCCAAGTGGTTTTGTTGTGCTGATCATTACCTGAAAGAATCATCAATATTGGGTGAAAAAATGTTTGCTGAGATTTCAGGCAACTCTTAGTTTTTTGGAAGCTTGGCAACCCCTTTCCATTAAAGTGATTTTGGCCAGTGTGTGCTTAGGGCTACATCAACAGCAAACAAAGCATAGAGATAGACCTTGAAACTGGTTTATTGTGTCAAGTTTCAAAGAGCTAGCACAAACCGTGTTTGATTTTAGAGTTCCAAATACATGTATCCCTATAGGAGAAAACAGAGTGAAACCTAAAAATGAAAACGGTTACTGCAAACGAACAGTTTAACCTAGAAGAACGAAATTTGGTGAGCCAATTGGTTTTGTTGTACTGATCATTACCTGAAAGAATCATCAAGATTGGCTGAAAAAAATGTTTGCTGAGATTTCAGGCAACTCGTAGTTTTCTGGGAGCTTGGCAACCCCTTTCCATGAAAGGGATTTTCGCTAGTCTCTGCTTAGGGCTACATCAACAGCAAACAGACCATAGAGATAGAACTGGAAACTGCTTTATTGTGTCAAGTTTCAAATAGCTAGCAGGAACCGTGTTTGATTTAGAGTTCCAAATACATGTATCCCTATAGGAGAAAACAGAGGGAAACCTAAAAATGAAAACGGTTACTGCAAACGAACTGTTTAACCTAGAAGAACGAAATTTGGTGAGCCAAGTGGTTTTGTTGTACTGATCTTTACCTGAAAGAATCATCAAGATTGGGTGAAAAAATGTTTGCTGAGATTTCAGGCAACTCGTAGTTTTTTGGAAGCTTGGCAAACCCCTTTCCATGAAAGTGATTTTCGCCAGTCTCTGCTTAGGGCTACATCAACAGCAAACAAACCATAGAGATAGATCTTGAAACTGGTTTATTGTGTCATGTTTCAAAGAGCTAGCCCGAACCGTGTTTGATTTAGAGTTCCAAATACATGTATCCCTATAGGAGACAACAGAATGAAACCTAAAAATGTAAACGGTTACTGCAAACGAACGGTTTAACCTAGAAGAACGAAATTTGGTGAGCCAAGTGGTTTTGTTGTACTGATCTTTACCTGAAAGAATCATCAAGATTGGGTGAAAAAATGTTTACTGAGATTTCAGGCAACTCGTAGTTTTTTGGAAGCTTGGCAACCCCTTTTCATGAAAGTGATTTTCGCCAGTCTCTGCTTAGGGCTACATCAACGGCACAAAAACCAATGAGATAGAACTTGAAACTGCTTTATTGTGTCAAGTTTCAAAGAGCTAGCAGGAACCGTGTTTGATTTAGAGTTCCAAATACATGTATCCCTATTGGAGAAAACAGAGTGTAACCTAAAAATGAAAACGGTTACTGCAAATGAACGGTTTAACATAGAAGAACGAAATTTGGTGAGCAAAGTGGTTTTGGTGTACTGATCAATACCTGGAAGTATTATCAAGATTGGGTGAAAAAATGTTTGCTGAGATTTCAGGCAACTCGTAGTTTTTTGGAAGCTTGGCAACCCCTTTCCATGAAAGTGATTTTCGCCAGTCTCTGCTTAGGGCTACATCAACAGCAAACAGACCATAGAGATAGAACTGGAAACTGCTTTATTGTGTCAAGTTTCAAATAGCTAGCAGGAACCGTGTTTGATTTAGAGTTCCAAATACATGTATCCCTATAGGAGAAAACAGAGGGGAAACCTAAAAATGAAAACGGTTACTGCAAACGAACTGTTTAACCTAGAAGAACGAAATTTGGTGAGCCAAGTGGTTTTGTTGTACTGATCATTACCTGAAAGAATCATCAAGATTGGGTGAAAAAATGTTTGCTGAGATTTCAGGCAACTCGTAGTTTTTTGGAAGCTTGGCAACCCCTTTCCCATGAAAGTTATTTTCGCCAGTCTCTGCTTAGGGCTACATCAACAGCAAACAAAGCATAGAGATAGAACTTGAAACTGCTTTATTGTGTCAAGTTTCAAAGAGCTAGCACAAACCGTGTTTGATTTAGAGTTCCAAATACATGTATCCCTATAGGAGAAAACAGAGTGAAACCTAAAAATGAAAACGGTTACTGCAAACGAACGGTTTTACCTAGAAGAACGAAATTTGGTGAGCCAAGTGGTTTTGGTGTACTGATCATTACCTGAAAGAATCATCAAGATTAGGTGAAAAAATGTTTGCTGAGATTTCAGGCAACTCGTAGTTTTTGGAAGCTTGTCAACCCCTTTCCATGAAAGTGATTTTCGCCAGTCTCTGCTTAGGGCTACATTAACAGCAAACAAACCATAGAGATAGAACGTGAAACTGCTTTATTGTGTCAAGTTTCAAAGAGCTAGCACAAACCGTGTTTGATTTAGAGTTCCAAATACATGTATCCCTATAGGAGAAAACAGAGTGAAACCTAAAAATGAAAACGTTTACTGCAAACGAACGGTTTAACCTAGAAGAACGAAATTTGGTGAGCCAATTGGTTTTGTTGTACTGATCATTAACTGAAAGAATCATCAAGATTGGGTGAAAAAATGTTTGCTGAGATTTCAGGCAACTCGTAGGTTTTTGGAAGCTTGGCAACCCCTTTCCATGAAAGTGATTTTCGCCAGTCTCTGCTAGGGATCCATCAACAGCACACAAACCATAGAGATAGAACTTGAAACTGCTTTATTGTGTCAAGTTTCAAAGAGCTAGCAGGAAACGTGTTTTATTTAGAGATCCAAAAACATGTATCCCTATAGGAGAAAACAGAGTAAAACCTAAAAATGAAAACGGTTACGGCAACCGAACGGTTTAACCAAGAAGAACGAAATTTGGTGAGCTAAGTGGTTTTGGTGTACTGATCATCACCTGAAAGAATCATCAAGATTGGGTGAAAAAATGTTTGCTGAGATTTTCAGGCAACTCGTAGTTTTTTGGAAGCTTGTCAACCCATTTCCATGAAAGTGATTTTCGCCAGTCTCTGCTTAGGGCTATATTAACAGCAAACAAACCATAGAGATAGAACGTGAAACTGCTTTATTGTGTCAAGTTTCAAAGAGCTAGCACAAACCGTGTTTGATTTAGAGTTCCAAATACATGTATCCCTATAGGAGAAAACAGAGTGAAACCTAAAAATGAAAACGTTTACTGCAAACGAACGGTTTAACCTAGAAGAACGAAATTTGGTGAGCCAATTGGTTTTGTTGTACTGAATCATTAACTGAAAGAATCATCAAGATTGGGTGAAAAAATGTTTGCTGAGATTTCAGGCAACTCGTAGGTTTTTGGAAGCTTGGCAACCCCTTTCCATGAAAGTGATTTTCGCCAGTCTCTGCTAGGGATCCATCAACAGCACACAAACCATAGAGATAGAACTTGAAACTGCTTTATTGTGTCATGTTTCAAAGAGCTAGCAGGAAACGTGTTTTATTTAGAGATCCAAAAACATGTATCCCTATAGGAGAAAACAGAGTAAAACCTAAAAATGAAAACGGTTACGGCAACCGAACGGTTTAACCAAGAAGAACGAAATTTGGTGAGCCAAGTGGTTTTGGTGTACTGATCATCACCTGAAAGAATCATCAAGATTGGGTGAAAAAATGTTTGCTGAGATTTCAGGCAACTCGTAGTTTTTTGGAAGCTTGGCAACCCCTTTCCATGAAAGTGATTTTCGCCAGTCTCTGCTTAGGGCTACATCAACAGCAAACAAACCATGGAGATAGATCTTGAAACTGCTTTATTGTGTCAAGTTTCAAAGAGCTAGCATGAACCGTGTTTGATTTAGATTTCCAAATACATGTATCTCTATAGGAGAAAACAGAGTGAAACCTAAAAATGAAAACGGTTACTGCAAACGATCAGTTTAACCTAGAAGAACGAAATTTGGTGAGCCAAGTGGTTTTGTTGTACTGATCATTACCTGAAAGTATCATCAAGATTGGGTGAAAAAATGTTTGCTGAGATTTCAGGCAACTCGTAGTTTTTTGGAAGGCTTGGCAACCCCTTTTCATGAAAGTGATTTTCGCCAGTCTCTGCTTAGGGCTACATCAACAGCAAACAGACCATAGAGATAGAACTGGAAACTGCTTTATTGTGTCAAGTTTCAAAGAGCTAGCACAAACCGTGTTTGATTTAGAGTTCCAAATACATGTATCCCGATAAGAGAAAACAGAGTGAAACCTAAAAATGAAAACGGTTACTGCAAATGAACGGTTTAACATAGAAGAACGAAATTTGGTGAGCCGAGTGGTTTTGGTGGTACTGATCATTACCTGAAAGTATCATCAAGATTGGGTGAAAAAATGTTTGCTGAGATTTCAGGCAACTCGTAGTTTTTTGGAAGCTTGGCAACCCCTTTTCATGAAAGTGATTTTCGCCAGTCTCTGCTTAGGGCTACATCAACAGCAAACAGACCATAGAGATAGAACTGGAAACTGCTTTATTGTGTCAAGTTTCAAAGAGCTAGCACAAACCGTGTTTGATTTAGAGTTCCAAATACATGTATCCCGATAGGAGAAAACAGAGTGAAACCTAAAAATGAAAACGGTTACTGCAAATGAACGGTTTAACATAGAAGAACGAAATTTGGTGAGCCGAGTGGTTTTGGTGTACTGATCAATACCTGGAAGTATTATCAAGATTGGGTGAAAAAATGTTTGCTGAGATTTCAGGCAACTCGTAGTTTTTTGGAAGCTTGGCAACCCCTTTCCATGAAAGTGATTTTCGCCAGTCTCTACTTAGGGCTACATCAACAGCAAACAGACCATAGAGATAGAACTGGAAACTGCTTTATTGTGTCAAGTTTCAAATAGCTAGCAGGAACCGTGTTTGATTTAGAGTTCCAAATACATGTATCCCTATAGGAGAAAACAGAGGGAAACCTAAAAATGAAAACGGTTACTGCAAACGAACGGTTTAACCTAGAAGAAAGAAATTTGGTGAGCCAAGTGGTTTTGGTGTACTGATCATTACCTGAAAGAATCATCAAGATTGGTGAAAAAATGTTTGCTGAGATTTCAGGCAACTCGTAGTTTTTTGGAAGCTTGGCAACCCCTTTCCATGAAAGTGATTTTCGCCAGACTCTGCTTAGGGCTACATCAACAGCAAACAAAGTATAGAGGTACAACTGGAAACTGCTTTATTGTGTCAAGTTTCAAAGAGCTAGCACAAAGCGTGTTCGATTTAGAGTTCTAAATACATGTATCCATATAGGAGAAAACAGAGTGAAACCTAAAAATGAAAACGGTTACTGCAAACGAACGGTTTTACCTAGAAGAACGAAATTTGGTGAGCCAAGTGGTTTTGGTGTACTGATCATTACCTGAAAGAATCATCAAGATTAGGTGAAAAAATGTTTGCTGAGATTTCAGGCAACCCTTAGTTTTTTGGAAGCTTGTCAAACCCTTTCCATGAAAGTGATTTTCGCCAGTCTCTGCTTAGGGCTACATTAACAGCAAACAAACCATAGAGATAGAACGTGAAACTGCTTTATTGTGTCAAGTTTCAAAGAGCTAGGAAGAACCGTGTTTGATTTAGAGTTCCAAATACATGTATCCCTATAGGAGAAAACAGAGTGAAACCTAAAAATGAAAACGGTTACTGCAAACGAACGGTTTAACCTAGAAGAACGAAATTTGGTGAGCCAAGTGGTTTTGTTGTACTGATCATTACCTGAAAGTATCATCAAGATTGGGTGAAAAAATGTTTGCTGAGATTTCAGGCAACTCGTAGTTTTTTGGAAGCTTGGCAACCCCTTTTCATGAATGTGATTTTCGCCAGTCTCTGCTTAGGGCTACATCAACAGCACAAAAACCAATGAGATAGAACTTGAAACTGCTTTATTGTGTCAAGTTTCAAAGAGCTAGCAGGAACCGTGTTTGATTTAGAGTTCCAAATACATGTATCCCTATAGGAGAAAACAGAGGGAAACCTAAAAATGAAAACGGTTACTGCAAACGAACGGTTTAACCTAGAAGAAAGAAATTTGGTGAGCCAAGTGGTTTTGGTGTACTGATCATTAACTGAAAGAATCATCAAGATTGGGTGAAAAAATGTTTTCTGAGATTTCAGGCAACTCGTAGGTTTTTGGAAGCTTGGCAACCCCTTTCCATGAAAGTGATTTTCGCCAGTCTCTGCTTAGGGATCCATCAACAGCACACAAACCATAGAGATAGAACTTGAAACTGCTTTTTTGTGTCAAGTTTCAAAGAGCTAGCAGCAAACGTGTATTATTTAGAGATCCAAAAACATGTATACCTATAGGAGAAAAGAGAGTAAAACCTAAAAATGAAAACGGTTACGGCAAACCGAACGGTTTAACCAAGAAGAACGAAATTTGGTGAGCCAAGTGGTTTTGGTGTACTGATCATTACCTGAAAGAATCATCAAGATTGGGTGAAAAAATGTTTGCTGAGATTTCAGGCAACTCGTATTTTTTTGGAAGCTTGGCAACCCCATTCCATGAAAGGGATTTTCGCCAGTCTCTGCTTAGGGCTACATCAACAGCAAACAAACCATAGAGATAGATCTTGAAACTGCTTTATTGTGTCAAGTTTCTTAGAGCTAGCACGAACCGTGTTTGATTTAGATTTCCAAATACATGTATCTCTATAGGAGAAAACAGAGTGAAACCTAAAAATGAAAACGGTTACTGCAAACGAACAGTTTAACCTAGAAGAACGAAATTTGGTGAGCCAAGTGGTTTTGTTGTATTGATCATTACCTGAAAGTATCATCAAGATTGGGTGAAAAAATGTTTGCTGAGATTTCAGGCAACTCGTAGTTTTTTGGAAGCTTGGCAACCCCTTTTCATGAAAGTGATTTTCGCCAGTCTCTGCTTAGGGCTACATCAACAGCACAAAAACCAATGAGATAGAACTTGAAACTGCTTTATTGTGTCAAGTTTCAAAGAGCTAGCAGGAACCGTGTTTGATTTAGAGTTCCAAATACATGTATCCCTATAGGAGAAAACAGAGGGAAACCTAAAAATGAAAACGGTTACTGCAAATGAACGGTTTAACCTAGAAGAACGAAATTTGGTGAGCCAAGTGGTTTTGGTGTACTGATCATTACCTGAAAGAATCATCAAGATTGGGTGAAAAAATGTTTGCTGAGATTTAGGCAACTCGTAATTTTTTGGAAGCTTGGCAACCCCTTTCCATGAAAGTGATTTTCGCCAGTCTCTGCTTAGGGCTACATCAACAGCAAACAAAGTATAGAGGTACAACTGGAAACTGCTTTATTGTGTCAAGTTTCAAAGAGCTAGCAGGAACCGTGTTTGATTTAGAGTTCCAAATACATGTATCCCTATAGGAGAAAACAGAGTGAAACCTAAAAATGAAAACGGTTACTGCAAACGAACGGTTTTACCTAGAAGAACGAAATTTGGTGAGCCAAGTGGTTTTGGTGTACTGATCATTACCTGAAAGAATCATCAAGATTAGGTGAAAAAATGTTTGCTGAGATTTCAGGCAACCCTTAGTTTTTTGGAAGCTTGTCAACCCCTTTCCATGAAAGTGATTTTTGCCAGTCTCTGCTTAGGGCTACATTAACAGCAAACAAACCATAGAGATAGAACTTGAATCTGCTTTATTGTGTCGTTTCAAAGAGCTAGCACAAACCGTGTTTGATTTAGAGTTCCAAATACATGTATCCCTATTAGAGAAAAGACAGTGAAACCTAAAAATGAAAACGGTTACTGCAAACGAACGGTTTAACCTAGAAGAACGAAATTTGGTGAGCAAAGTGGTTTTGGTGTACTGATCATTACCTGAAAGAATCATCAAGATTGCGTGAAAAAATGTTTTCTGAGATTTCAGGCAACTCGTAGTTTTTTGGAAGCTTGGCAACCCCTTTCCATGAAAGGGATTTTCGCCAGTCTCTGCTTAGGGCTACATCAACAGCAAACAAAGCATAGAGATAGAACTTGAAACTGCTTTATTGTGTCAAGTTTCAAAGAGCTAGCACAAACCGTGTTTGATTTAGAGTTCCAAATACATGTATCCCTATAGGAGAAAACAGAGTGAAACCTAAAAATGAAAACGGTTACTGCAAATGAACGGTTTAACCTAGAAGAACGAAATTTGGTGAGCCAAGTGGTTTTGGTGTACTGATCATTACCTGAAAGAATCATCAAGATTGGGTGAAAAAATGTTTGCTGAGATTTCAGGCAACTCGTAGTTTTTTGGAGCTTGGCAACCCCTTTTCATGAAAGTGATTTTCGCCAGTCTCTGCTTAGGGCTACATCAACAGCAAACAAAGCATAGAGATAGAACTGGAAACTGCTTTATTGTGTCAAGTTTCAAAGAGCTAGCACAAAGCGTGTTCGATTTAGAGTTCTAAATACATGTATCCCTATAGGAGAAAACAGAGTGAAACCTAAAAATGAAAACGGTTACTGCAAGCGAACGGTTTAACCTAGAAGAACGAAATTTGGTGAGCCAAGTGGTTTTGGTGTACTGATCATTACCTGAAAGAATCATCAAGATTGGGTGAAAAAAATGTTTGCTGAGATTTCAGGCAACTCGTAGTTTTTTGGAAGCTTGGCAACCCCTTTCCATGGAAGTGATTTTCGCCAGTCTGTGCTTAGGGCTACATCAACAGCAAACAAAGCATAGAGATAGAACTTGAAACTGCTTTATTGTGTCAAGTTTCAAAGAGCTAGCACAAACCGTGTTTGATTTAGAGTTCCAAATACATGTATCCCTATAGGAGAAAACAGAGTGAAACCTAAAAATGAAAACGGTTACTGCAAACGAACGGTTTAACCTAGAAGAACGAAATTTGGTGAGCCAACTGGTTTTGGTGTACTGATCATTACCTGAAAGAATCATCAAGATTGGCTGAAAAAATGTTTGCTGAGATTTCAGGCAACTCGTAGTTTTTTGGAAGCTTGTCAACCCCTTTCCATGAAAGTGATTTTCGCCAGTCTCTCCTTAGGGCTACATCAACAGCACACAAACCATAGAGATAGAACTTGAAACTGCTTTATTGTGTCAAGTTTCAAAGAGCTAGCAGGAACCGTGTTTGATTTAGAGTTCCAAATACATGTATCCCTGTAGGAGAAAACAGAGTGAAACCTAAAAATGAAAACGGTTACTGCAAACGAATGACTTAACCTAGAAGAACGAAATTTGGTGAGCCAAGTGGTTTTGGTGTACTGATCATTACCTGAAAGAATCATCAAGATTGGGTGAAAAAAATGTTTGCTGAGATTTCAGGCAACTCGTAGTTTTTTGGAAGCTTGGCAACCCCTTTCAATGAAAGTGATTTTCGCCAGTCTGTGCTTAGGGCTACATCAACAGCAAACAAAGCATAGAGATAGAACTTGAAACTGCTTTATTGTGTCAAGTTTCAATGAGCTAGCACAAACCGTGTTTGATTTAGAGTTCCAAATACATGTATCCTTATAGGAGAAAACAGAGTGAAACCTAAAATTGAAAACGGTTACTGCAAACGAACGGTTTAACCTAGAAGAACGAAATTTGGTGAGCCAAGTGGTTGTGTTGTACTGATCATTACCTGAAAGAATCATCAAGATTGGGTGAAAAAATGTTTGCTGAGATTTCAGGCTACTCGTAGTTTTTTGGAAGCTTGTCAACCCCTTTCCATGAAAGTGATTTTCGCCAGTCTCTCCTTAGGGCTACATCAACAGCACACAAACCATAGAGATAGAACTTGAAACTGCTTTATTGTGTCAAGTTTCAAAGAGCTAGCAGGAACCGTGTTTGATTTAGAGTTCCAAATACATGTATCCCTGTAGGAGAAAACTGAGTGAAACCTAAAAATGAAAACGGTTACTGCAAACGAACGGTTTAACCTAGAAGAACGAAATTTAGTGAGCCAAGTAGTTTTGGTGTACTGATCATTACCTGAAAGAATCATCAAGATTGGGTGAAAAAATGTTTGCTGAGATTTCAGGCAACATGTAGTTTTTTGGAAGCTTGGCAACCCCTTTCAATGAAAGTGATTTTCGCCAGTCTCTGCTTAGGGCTACATCAACAGCAAACAAAGCATAGAGATAGAACTTCAAACTACTTTATTGTGTCAAGTTTCAAAGAGCTAGCACAAACCGTGTTTGATTTAGAGTTCCAAATACATTTTTCCCTATTATAGAAAAGTGAGTGAAACCTAAAAATGAAAACGGTTACTGCAAAAGAACGGTTTAACCTATAAGAACGAAATTTGGTGAGCCAAGTGGTTTTGGTGTACTGATCATTACCTGAAAGAATCATCAAGATGGCGTGAAAAAATGTTTGCTGAGATTTCAGGCAACTCGTAGTTTTTTGGAAGCTTGGCAACCCCTTTCCATGAAAGGGATTGTCGCCAGTCTCTGCTTAGGGCTACATCAACAGCAAACAAAGCATAGAGATAGAACTTGAAACTGCTTTATTGTGTCAAGTTTCAAAGAGCTAGCACAAACCGTGTTTGATTTAGAGTTCCGAATACATGTATCCCTATAGGAGAAAACAGAGTGAAATCTAAAAATGAAAACGGTTACTGCAAACGAACGGTTTAACCTAGAAGAACGAAATTTGGTGAACCAAGTGGTTTTGGTGTACTGATCATTACCTGAAAGAATCATCAAGATTGGGTGAGAAAATGTTTTCTGAGATTTCAGGCAACTCGTAGTTTTTGGAAGCTTGGCAACCCCTTTCCATGAAAGTGATTTTCGCCAGTCTCTGCTTAGGGCAACATCAACAGCAAAGAAAGCATAGAGATAGAACTTGAAACTGCTTTATTGTGTCAAGTTTCAAAGAGCTAGCACAAACCGTGTTTGATTTAGAGTTCCAAATACATGTATCCCTGTAGGAGAAAAAAGAGTGAAACCTAAAAATGAAAAAGGTTACTGCAAACGAACGGTTTAACCTAGAAGAACGAAATTTGGTGAGCCAAGTGGTTTTGGTGTACTTATCGTTACCTGAAAGAATCATCAATTGGGTGAAAAAATGTTTGCTGAGATTTCAGGCAACTCGTAGTTTTTTGGAAGCTTGGCAACCACTTTTCATGAAAGTGATTTTCGCCAGTCTCTGCTTAGGGCTACATCAACAGCAAACAAACCATAGAGATAGAAATTGAAACTACTTTATTGTGTCAAGTTTCAAAGAGCTAGCACAAACCGTGTTTGATTTAGAGTTCCAAATACATGTATCCCTATAGGAGAAAACAGAGTGAAACCTAAAAATGAAAACGGTTACTGCAAACGAACGGTTTAACCTAGAAGAACGAAATTTGGTGAGCCAACTGGTTTTGGTGTACTGATCATTACCTGAATGAATCATGCAGATTGAGTGAAAAAATGTTTGCTGAGAATTCAGGCAACACATAGATTTTGGAAGCTTGGCAACCCCTTTCCATGAAAGTGATTTTCGCCAGTCTCTGCTTAGGGCAACATCAACAGCAAAGAAAGCATAGAGATAGAACTTGAAACTGCTTTATTGTGTCAAGTTTCAAAGAGCTATCACAAACCGTGTTTGATTTAGAGTTCCAAATACATGTATCCCTATAGAAGAAAACAGAGTGAAACCTAAATGAAAACGGTTACTGCAAATGAACGGTTTAACTTATAAGAACTAAATTTAATGAGCCAAGTGGTTTTGGTGTCCTTATCATTACCTGAAAGAATCATCAAGATTGGGTGAAAAAATGTTTGCTGAGATTTCAGGCAACTCTTAGTT
>NW_027523511.1:0-46233 GCF_052094955.1 Ictidomys tridecemlineatus | reverse complement strand
GAACTGGAAACTGCTTTATTGTGTCAAGTTTCAAAGAGCTAGCACAAACCGTGTTTGATTTAGAGTTCCAAATACATGTATCCCTATAGGAGAAAACAGAGTGAAACCTAAAAATGAAAACGGTTACTGCAAACGAAAGGTTTAACCTAGAAGAACGAAATTTGGTGAGCCAAGTGGTTTTGGTGTACTGATCATTACCTGAAAGAATCATCAAGATTGGGAGAGAAAATGTTTGCTGAGATTTCAGTCAACTCGTAGTTTTTTGGAAGCTTGGCAACCCCTTTCCATGAAAGTGATTTTCGCCAGTCTCTGCTTAGGGATACATCAACAGCAAACAAAGCATAGAGATAGAACTTGAAACTGCTTTATTGTGTCAAGTTTCAACGAGCTAGCACAAACCGTGTTTATTTAGAGTTCCAAATACATGTATCCCTATAGAAGAAAACAGAGTGAAACCTAAAAATATGAAAACGGTTACTGCAAACGAACCGTTTAACCTAGAAGAACGAAATTTGGTGAGAAAAGTGGTTTTGGTGTACTGATCATTACCTGAAAAAATCATCAAGATTGGGTGAAAAAATGATGGCTGAGATTTCAGGCAACTCGTAGTTTTTTGGAAGCTTGGCAACCCCTTTCCATGAAAGTGATTTTCGCCAGTCTCTGATTAGGGCTACATCAACAGCAAACAAACCATAGAGATAGAACCGGAAACTGCTTTATTGTGTCAAGTTTCAAAGAGGTAGCACAAACCGTGTTTGATTTAGAGTTCCAAATACATGTATCCGTGTAGGAGAAAACAGAGTGAAACCTAAAAATGAAAACGGTTACTGCAAACGAACCGTTTAACCTAGAAGAACGAAATTTGGTGAGCCAAGTGGTTTTGGTGTACTGATCATTACCTGAAAAAATCATCAAGATTGGGTGAAAAAATGATGGCTGAGATTTCAGGCAACTCGTAGTTTTTTGGAAGCTTGGCAACCCTTTCCATGAAAGTGATTTTCGCCAGTCTCTGATTAGGGCTACATCAACAGCAAACAAACCATAGAGATAGAACTGGAAACTGCTTTATTGTGTCAAGTTTCAAAGAGCTAGCACAAACCGTGTTTGATTTAGAGTTCCAAATACATGTATCCCTATAGGAGAAAACAGAGTGAAACCTAAAAATGAAAACGGTTACTGCAAACGAAAGGTTTAACCTAGAAGAACGAAATTTGGTGAGCCAAGTGGTTTTGGTGTACTGATCATTACCTGAAAGAATCATCAAGATTGGGAGAGAAAATGTTTGCTGAGATTTCAGTCAACTCGTAGTTTTTTGGAAGCTTGGCAACCCCTTTCCATGAAAGTGATTTTCGCCAGTCTCTGCTTAGGGATACATCAACAGCAAACAAAGCATAGAGATAGAACTTGAAACTGCTTTATTGTGTCAAGTTTCAAAGAGCTAGCACAAACCGTGTTTATTTAGAGTTCCAAATACATGTATCCCTATAGAAGAAAACAGAGTGAAACCTAAAAATAAAAACGGTTACTGCAAACGAACGGTTTAACCTAGAAGAACGAAATTTGGTGAGCAAAGTGGTTTTGGTGTACTGATCATTACCTGAAAGAATCATCAAGATTGGGTGAGAAAATGTTTGCTGAGATTTCAGTCAACTCGTAGTTTTTTGGAAGCTTGGCAACCCCTTTCCATGAAAGTGATTTTCGCCAGTCTCTGCTTAGGGCTACATCAACAGCAAACAAACCATACAGATAGAACTTGAATCTGCTTTATTGTGTCAAGTTTCAAAGAGCTAGCACAAACCGTGTTTGATTTAGAGTTCCAAATACATGTATCCCTATAGGAGAAAACAGAGTGAAACCTAAAAATGAAAACGGTTACTGCAAACGAACGGTTTAACATAGAAGAACGAAATTTGGTGAGCCAAGTGGTTTTGGTGTACTGATCATTACCTGAAAGAATCATCAAGATTGGGTGAAATAATGTTTGCTGAGATTTCAGGCAACTCGTAGTTTTTTGGAAGCTTGGCAACCCCTTTCCATGAAAGTGATTTTCGCCAGTCTCTGATTAGGGCTACATCAACAGCAAACAAAGCATACAGATAGAACTGGAATCTGCTTTATTGTGTCATGTTTCAAAGAGCTAGCACAAACCGTGTTTGATTTAGAGTTCCAAATACATGTATCCCTATAGGAGAAAACAGAGTGAAACCTAAAAATGAAAACGGTTACTGAAAACGAACAGTTTAACCTACAAGAACGAAATTTGGTGAGCCAAGTGGATTTGGTGTACTGATCATTACCTGAAAGAATCATCAAGATTGGGTGAAAAAATGTTTGCTGAGATTTCAGGCAACTCGTAGATTTTTGGAAGCTTGGCAACCCCTTTCCATGAAAGTGATTTTCGCCAGTCTCTGCTTAGGGATACATCAACAGCAAACAAACCATAGAGATAGAACTTGAAACTGCTTTATTGTGTCAAGTTTCAAAGAGCTAGCACAAACCGTGTTTTTTTTAGAGTTCCAAACACATGTATCCCTATAGGAGAAAACAGAGTGAAACCTAAAAGAGAAAACGGTTACTGCAAACGAACGGTTTAACCTAGAAGAACGAAATTTGGTGAGAAAAGTGGTTTTGGTGTACTGATCATTACCTGAAAAAATCATCAAGATTGGGTGAAAAAATGATGGCTGAGATTTCAGGCAACTCGTAGTTTTTTGGAAGCTTGGCAACCCCTTTCCATGAAAGTGATTTTCGCCAGTCTCTGATTAGGGCTACATCAACAGCAAACAAACCATAGAGATAGAACTGGAAACTGCTTTATTGTGTCAAGTTTCAAAGAGCTAGCACAAACCGTGTTTGATTTAGAGTTCCAAATACATGTATCCGTGTAGGAGAAAACAGAGTGAAACCTAAAAATGAAAACGGTTACTGCAAACGAACCGTTTAACCTAGAAGAACGAAATTTGGTGAGCCAAGTGGTTTTGGTGTACTGATCATTACCTGAAAAAATCATCAAGATTGGGTGAAAAAATGATGGCTGAGATTTCAGGCAACTCGTAGTTTTTTGGAAGCTTGGCAACCCCTTTCCATGAAAGTGATTTTCGGCAGTCTCTGCTTAGGGCTAAATCAACCGCAAACAAAGCATAGAGATAGAACTTCAAACTGCTTTATTGTGTCAAGTTTCAAAGAGCTAGCACAAACCGTGTTTGATTTAGAGTTCCAAATACATGTATCCCTATAGGAGAAAACAGAGTGAAACCTAAAAATGAAAACGGTTACTGCAAACGAACGGTTTAACCTAGAAGAACGAAATTTGGTGAGCCTAGTGGTTTTGGTGTACTGATCATTACCTGAAAGAATCATCAATATTGGGTGAAAAAATGTTTGCTGAGATTTCAGGCAACTCGTAGTTTTTTGGAAGCTTGGCAACCCCTTTCCATGAAAGTGATTTTCGCCAGTCTCTGCTTAGGGCTACATCAACAGCAAACAAACCATAGAGATAGAACTGGAAACTGCTTTATTGTTTCAAGTTTCAAAGAGCTAGCACAAAACCGTGTTTGATTTAGAGTTCCAAATACATGTATCCCTATAGGAGAAAACAGAGTGAAACCTAAAAATGAAAACGGTTACTACAAACGAACGGTTTAACCTAGAAGACCGAAATTTGGTGAGCCAAGTGGTTTTGGTGTACTGATCATTACCTGAAAGAATCATCAAGATTGGGTGAAAAAATGTTTGCTGAGATTTCAGGCAACTCGTAGTTTTTTGGAAGCTTGGCAACCCCTTTCCATGAAAGTGATTTTCGCCAGTCTCTGCTTAGGGCTACATCAACAGCAAACAAAGCATAGAGATAGAACTTGAAACTGCTTTATTGTGTCAAGTTTCAAAGAGCTAGCACAAACCGTGTTTGATTTAGAGTTCCAAATACATGTATCTCTATAGGAGAAAACAGAGTGAAACCTAAAAATAAAAACGGTTACTGCAAACGAACGGTTTAACCTAGAAGAACGAAATTTGGTGAGCCAAGTGGTTTTGGTGTACTGATCATTACCTGAAAGAATCATCAAGATTGGGAGAGAAAATGTTTGCTGAGATTTCAGTCAACTCGTAGTTTTTTGGAAGCTTGGCAACCCCTTTCCATGAAAGAGATTTTCGCCAGTCTCTGCTTAGGGCTACATCAACAGCAAACAAAGCATAGAGATAGAACTTGAAACTGCTTTATTGTGTCAAGTTTCAAAGAGCTAGCACAAACCGTGTTTATTTAGAGTATCAAATACATGTATCCCTATAGAAGAAAACAGAGTGAAACCTAAAAATAAAAACGGTTACTGCAAACGAACGGTTTAACCTAGAAGAACGAAATTTGGTGAGCCAAGTGGTTTTGGTGTACTGATCATTACCTGAAAGAATCATGAAGATTGGGTGAGAAAATGTTTGCTGAGATTTCAGTCAACTCGTAGTTTTTTGGAAGCTTGGCAACCCCTTTCCATGAAAGTGATTTTCGCCAGTCTCTGCTTAGGGCTACATCAACAGCAAACAAAGCATAGAGATAGAACTGGAAACTGCTTTATTGTGTCAAGTTTCAAAGAGCTAGCACAAACCGTGTTTGATTTAGAGTTCCAAATACATGTATCCCTATAGGAGAAAACAGAGTGAAACCTAAAAATGAAAACGGTTACTGCAAACGAACGGTTTAACCTAAAAGAACGAAATTTGGTGAGCCAAGTGGTTTTTGTGTTCTGATCATTACCTGAAAGAATCATCAAGATTGGGTGAGAAAATGTTTGCTGAGATTTCAGTCAACTCGTAGTTTTTTGGAAGCTTGGCAACCCCTTTCCATGAAAGTGATTTTCGCCACTCTCTGCTTAGGGCTACATCAACAGCAAACAAAGCATAGAGATAGAACTGGAAACTGCTTTATTGTGTCAAGTTTCAAAGAGCTAGCACAAACCGTGTTTGACTTAGAGTTAAAAATACCTGTATCCCTATAGGAGAAAACAGAGTGAAACCTAAAAATGAAAACGGTTACTGCAAACGAACGGTTTAACCTAAAAGAACAAAATTTGGTGAGCCAAGTGGTTTTTGTGTAGTGATCATTACCTGAAAGAATCATCAAGATTGGGTGAAAAAATGTTTGCTGAGATTTCAGGCAACTCGTAGTTTTTTGGAAGCTTGGCAATCCCTTTCCATGAAAGTGATTTTCGCCAGTCTCTGCTTAGGGCTACATCAACAGCAAACAAACCATAGAGCTAGAACTGGAAACTGCTTTATTGTTTCAAGTTTCAAAGAGCTAGCACAAAACCGTGTTTGATTTAGAGTTCCAAATACATGTATCCCTATAGTAGAAAAACAGAGTGAAACCTAAAAATGAAAACGGTTACTGCAAACGAACGGTTTAACCTAGAAGAACGAAATTTGGTGAATCAAGTGGTTTTCTTGTACTGATCATTACCTGAAAGAATCATCAAGATTGGGTGAAAAAATGTTTGCTGAGATTCCAGGCAACTCGTAGTTTTGGAAGCTTGGCAACCCCTTTCCATGAAAGTGATTTACGCCAGTCTCTGCTTAGGGCTACATCAACAGCAAACAAAGCATAGAGATAGAACGTGAAACTGCTTTATTGTGTCAAGTTTCAAAGAGCTAGCACAAACCGTGTTTTATTTAGAGTTCCAAATACATGTATCCCTATAGGAGAAAACGGAGTGAAACCTAAAAATGAAAACGTTTACTGCAAACGAACGGTTTAACCCATAAGAACAAAATTTGGTGAGAAAAGTGGTTTTGGTGTACTGATCATTACCTGAAAGAATGATCAAGATAAGGTGAAAAAATGTTTGCTGAGATTTCAGGCAACTCGTAGTTTTTTGGAAGCTTGGCAACCCCTTTCCATGAAAGTGATTTTCGCCAGTCTCTGATTAGGGCTACATCAACAGCAAACAAAGCATAGAGATAGAACTGGAATCTGCTTTATTGTGTCAAGTTTCAAAGAGCTAGCACAAACCGTGTTTGATTTAGAGTTCCAAATAAATGTATCCCTATAGGAGAAAACAGAGTGAAACCTAAAAATGAAAACGGTTACTGCAAACGAATGGTTTAACCTACAAGAACGATATTTGGTGAGCCAAGTGGTTTTGGTGTACTGATCATTACCTGAAAGAATCATCAATTTGGGTGAAAAAATGTTTCCTGAGATTTCAGGCAACTCATAGTTTTTTGGAAGCTTGGCAACCCCTTTCCATGAAAGTGATTTTCGCCAGTCTCTGCTTGGGGCTAAATCAACAGCAAACAAAGGATAGAGATAGAACTTGTAACTGCTTTATTGTGTCAAGTTTCAAAGAGCTAGCACAAACCGTGTTTGATTTAGAGTTCCAAATACATGTATCCCTATAGGAGAAAACAGAGTGAAACCAAAAAATGAAAACGGTTACTGCAAACGAACGGTTTAACCTAGAAGAACGAAATTTGGTGAGCCAAGTGGTTTTGGTGTACTGATAATTACCTGAAAGAATCATCAAGATTGGGTGAAAAAATATTTGCTGAGATTTCAGGGAACTCGTAGTTTTTTGGAAGCTTGGCAACCCCTTTCCATGAAAGAGATTTTCGCCAGTCTCTGATTAGGGCTACATCAACAGCAAACAAAGCATAGAGATAGAACTGGAATCTGCTTTATTGTGTCAAGTTTCAAAGAGCTAGCACAAACCGTGTTTGATTTAGAGTTCCAAATAAATGTATCCCTATAGGAGAAAACAGAGTGAAACCTAAAAATGAAAACGGTTACTGCAAACGAACGGTTTAACCTACAAGAACGAAATTTGGTGAGCCAAGTGGTTTTGGTGTACTGATCATTACCTGAAAGAATCATCAAGATTGGGTGAAAAAATGTTTGCTGAGATTTCAGGCAACTCGTAGTTTTTTGGAAGCTTGGCAACCCCTTTCCATGAAAGGGATTTTCGCCAGTCTCTGCTTAGGGCTACATCAACAGCAAACAAACCATAGAGATAGAACTTGAAACTGCTTTATTGTGTCAAATTTCAAAGAGCTAGCACAAACCGTGTTTGATTTAGAGTTCCACATACATGTATTCCTATAAGAGAAAACAGAGTGAAACCTAAAAATCAAAACGGTTACTGCAAACGAACGGTTTAACCTAGAAGAACGAAATTTGGTGAGCCAAGTGGTTTTGGTGTACTGATCATTACCTGAAAGAATCATCAAGATTGGGTGAAAAAATGTTTGCTGAGATTTCAGGCAACTCATAGTTTTTTGGAAGCTTGGCAACCCCTTTCCATGAAAGTGATTTTCGCCAGTCTCTGCTTAGGGCTACATCAACAGCACACAAACCATAGAGATAGAACTTGTAACTGCTTTATTGTGTCAAGTTTCAAAGAGCTAGCACATACCGTGTTTGATTTTGAGTTCCAAATACATGTATCCCTATAGGAGAAAACAGAGTGAAACCTAAAAATGAAAACGGTTACTGCAAACGAACGGTTTATACTAGAAAAACGAAATTTGGTGAGCCAAGTGGTTTTGGTGTACTGATCATTACCTGAAAGAATCATCAAGATTGGGTGAAAAAATGTTTGCTGAGATTTCAGGCAACTCGTAGTTTTTTGGAAGCTTGGCAACCCCTTTCCATGAAAGTGATTTTCGCCAGTCTCTGCTTGGGGCTACTTCAACAGCAAACAAAGCATAGAGATAGAACTTGAAACTGCTTTATTGTGTCAAGTTTCAAAGAGCTAGCACAAACCGTGTTTGATTTAGAGTTCCAAATACATGTATCCCTATAGGAGAAAACAGAATGAAACCTAAAAATAAAAACGGTTACTGCAAACGAACGGTTTAACCTAGAAGAAAGAAATTTGGTGAGCCAAGTGGTTTTGGTGTACTGATCATTACCTGAAAGAATCATCAAGATTGGGTGAGAAAATGTTTGCTGAGATTTCAGTCAACTCGTAGTTTTTTAGTAGCTAGGCAACCCCTTTCTATGAAAGTGATTTTCGCCACTCTCTGCTTAGGGCTACATCAACAGCAAACAAAGCATAGAGATAGAACTTGAAACTGCTTTATTGTGTCAAGTTTCAAAGAGCTAGCACAAACCGTGTTTGATTTAGAGTTCCAAATACATGTATCCCTATAGGAGAAAACAGAGTGAAACCTAAAAATGAAACGGTTACTGCAAACGAACGGTTTAACCTAGAAGAACGAAATTTGGTGAGCCAAGTGGATTTGGTCTGCTGATCATTACCTGAAAGAATCATCAAGATTGGGTGAAAAAATGTTGGCTGAGATTTCAGGCAACTCGTAGTTTTTGGAAGCTTGGCAACCCCTTTCCATGAAAGTGATTTTCGCCAGTCTCTGATTAGGGCTACATCAACAGCAAACAAACCATAGAGATAGAACTTGAAACTGCTTTATTGTGTCAAGTTTCAAAGAGCTAGCACAAACGGTTATTTATTTAGAGTTCCAAATACATGTATCCCTATAGGAGTAAACAGAGTAAAACCTAAAAATGAAAACGGTTACTGCAAACGAACGGTGTAACCTAGAAGAACGAAATTTGGTGAGCCAAGTGGTTTTGGTGTACTGATCATTTCCTGAAAGAATCATCAAGATTGGGTGAAAAAACGTTTGCTGAGATTTCAGGAAACTCGTAGTTTTTTGGAAGCTTGGCAAACCATTTCCATGAAAGTGATTTTCGCCAGTCTCTGCTTAGGGCTACATCAACAGCAAACAAACCATAGAGATAGAACTTGAAACTGCTTTATTGTGTCAAGTTTCAAAGAGCTAGCACAAACCGTGTTTGATTTAGAGTTCCAAATACATGTATCCCTATAGGAGAAAACAGAGTGAAACCTAAAAGTAAAAACGGTTACTGCAAACAAACGGTTTAACCTAGAAGAACGAAATTTGGTGAGCCAAGTGGTTTTGGTGTACTGATCATTACCTGAAAGAATCATCAAGATTGGGTGAAAAAATGTTTGCTGAGATTTCAGGCAACACGTAGTTTTTGGAAGCTTGGCAACCCCTTTCCATGAAAGTGATTTTCGCCAGTCTCTGCTTAGGGCTACATCAACAGCAAACAAAGCATAGAGATAGAACTTTAAACTGCTTTATTGTGTCAAGTTTCAAAGAGCTAGCACAAACCGTGTTTGATTTAGAGTTCCAAATACATGTATCCCTATAGGAGAAAACAGAGTGAAACCTAAAAATGAAAACGGTTACTGCAAAAGAACGGTTTAACCTAGAAGAACGAAATTTGGTGAGCCAAGTGGTTTTGGTGTACTGATCATTACCTGCAGAATCCTCAAGATTGGGTGAAAAATGTTTGCTGAGATTTCAGGCAACTCGTAATTTTTTGGAATCTTGGCAACCCCTTTCCATGAAAGTGATTTTCGCCAGTCTCTGCTTAGGGCTATATCAACAGCAAACAAAGCATAGAGATAGAACTTGAAACTGCTTTATTGTGTCAAGTTTCAAAGAGCTAGCACAAACCGTGTTTGTTTTAGAGTTCCAAATACATATATCCCTATAGGAGAAAACAGAGTGAAACCTAAAAATGAAAACGGTTACTGCAAACGAACGGTTTAACCTAGAAGAATGAAATTTGGTGAGCCAAGTGGTTTTGGTGTACTGATCATTACCTGAAAGAATCATCAAGATTGGGTGAAAAAATGTTTGCTGAAATTTCAGGAAACTCGTAGTTTTATGGAAGCTTGGCAACCCCTTTCCATGAAAGTGATTTTCGCCAGTCTCTGCTTAGGGCTACATCAACAGCAAACAAAGCATAGATATAGAACTTGAAACTGCTTTATTGTGTCAAGTTTCAAAGAGCTAGCACAAACCGTGTTTGATTTAGAGTTCCAAATACATGTATTCCTATAAGAGAAAACAGAGTGAAACCTAAAAATGAAAACGGTTACTGCAAACGAACGGTTTAACCTAGAAGAACGAAATTTGGTGAGCCAAGTGGTTTTGGTGTACTGATCATTACCTGCAGAATCCTCAAGATTGGGTGAAAAAATGTTTGCTGAGATTTCAGGCAACTCGTAGTTTTTTGGAAGCTTGACAACCCCTTTCCATGAAAGTGATTTTCGCCAGTCTCTGCTTAGGGCTATATCAACAGCAAACAAAGCATAGAGATAGAACTTGAAACTTCTTTATTGTGTCAAGTTTCAAAGAGCTAGCACAAATTGTGTTTGTTTTAGAGTTCCAAATACATATATCTCTATAGGAGAAAACAGAGTGAAACCTAAAAATGAAAACGGTTACTGCAAACGAACGGTTTAACCTAGAAGAATGAAATTTGGTGAGCCAAGTGGTTTTGGTGTACTGATCATTACCTGAAAGGATCATCAAGATTGGGTGAAAAAATTTTTGCTGAAATTTCATGCAACTCGTAGTTTTATGGAAGTTTGGCAACCCTTTCCATGAAAGTGATTTACGCCAGTCTCTGCTTAGGGCTACATCAACAGCAAACAAAGCATAGAGATAGAACTTGAAACTGCTTTATTGTGTCAAGTTTCAAAGAGCTAGCACAAACCGTGTTTGATTTAGAGTTCCAAATACATGTATCCCTATAGGAGAAAACAGAGTGAAACCTAAAAATAAAAATGGTTACTGCAAACAAACGGTTTAACCTAGAAGAACGAAATTTGGTGAGCCAAGTGGTTTTGGTGTACTGATCATTACCTGAAAGAATCATCAAGATTGGGTGAAAAAATGTTTGCTGATATTTCAGGCAACTCGTAGTTTTTTGGAAGCTTGGCAACCCCTTTCCATGAAAGTGATTTTCGCCAGTCTCTGCTTAGGGCTACATCAACAGCAAACAAAGCATAGATATAGAACTTGAAACTGCTTTATTGTGTCAAGTTTCAAAGAGCTAGCACAAACCGTGTTTGATTTAGAGTTTCAAATACATGTATCCCTATAGGAGAAAACAGAGTGAAACCTAAAAATGAAAACGGTGACTGCAAACGAACGGTTTAACCTAGAAGAACGAAATTTGGTGAGCCAAGTGGTTTTGGTGTACTGATCATTACCTGAAAAAATCTTCAAGATTGGCTGAGAAAATGTTTGCTCAGATTTCAGGCAACTCGTAGTTTTTTGGAAGCTTGTCAACCCCTTTCCATGAAAGGGATTTTCGCCAGTCTCTGCTTAGGGCTACATCAACAGCAAACAAAGCATAGAGATAGAACTTGAAACTGCTTTATTGTGTCAAGTTTCAAAGAGCTAGCACAAACCGTGTTTGTTTTAGAGTTCCAAATGCATGTATCCCTATAGGAGAAAACAGAGTGAAACCTAAAAATGAAAACGGTTACTGCAAACGAACGGTTTAACCTAGAAGAATGAAATTTGGTGAGCCAAGTGGTTTTTGTGTACTGATCATTACCTGAAAGAATCATCAAGATTGGGTGAAAAAATGTTTGCTGAGATTTCAGGCAACTCGTAGTTTTATGGAAGCTTGGCAACCCCTTTCCATGAAAGTGATTTACGCCAGTCTCTGCTTATGGCTACATCAACAGGAAACAAAGAATAGAGATAGAACTTGAAACTGCTTTATTGTGTCAAGTTTCAAAGAGCTAGCACAAACCGTGTTTGATTTAGAGTTCCAAATACATGTATCCCTATAGGAGAAAACAGAGTGAAACCTAAAAATGAAAACGGTTACTGCAAACGAACGGTTTAACCTAGAAGAACGAAATTTGGTGAGCCAAGTGGTTTTGGTGTACTGATCATTACCTGAAAGAATCATCAAGATTGGGTGAAAAAATGTTTGCTGAGATTTCAGGCAACTCCTAGTTTTTTGGAAGCTTGGCCACACCTTTCCATGAAAGTGATTTTCGCAAGTCTCTGCTTAGGGTTACATCAACAGCAAACAAAGAATAGAGATAGAACTTGAAACTGCTTTATTGTGTCAAGTGTCAAAGAGCTAGCACAAACCGTGTTTGATTTAGAGTTCCAAATACATGTATCCCTATAGGAGAAAACACAGTGAAACCTAAAAATGAAAACGGTTACTGCAAACGAACGGTTTAACCTAGAAGAACGAAATTTGGTGAGCCAAGTGGTTTTGGTGTACTGATCATTACCTGAAAGAATCCTCAAGATTGGGTGAAAAAATGTTTGCTGAGATTTCAGGCAACTCGTAGTTTTTTGGAATCTTGGCAACCCCTTTCCATGAAAGTGATTTTCGCCAATCTCTGCTTAGGGCTATATCAACAGCAAACAAAGCATAGAGATAGAACTTGAAACTGCTTTATTGTGTCAAGTTTCAAAGAGCTAGCACAAACCGTATTTGTTTTAGAGTTCCAAATACATATATCCCTATAGGACAAAACAGAGTGAAACCTAAAAATGAAAACGGTTACTGCAAACGAACGGTTTAACCTAGAAAAATGAAATTTGGTGAGCCAAGTGGTTTTGGTGTACTGATCATTACCTGAAAGAATCCTCAAGATTGGGTGAAAAATGTTTGCTGAGATTTCAGGCAACTCGTAGTTTTTTGGAATCTTGGCAACCCCTTTCCATGAAAGTGATTTTCGCCAGTCTCTGCTTAGGGCTATATCAACAGCAAACAAAGCATAGAGATAGAACTTGAAACTGCTTTATTTTGTCAAGTTTCAAAGAGATAGCACAAACCGTGTTTGTTTTAGAGTTCCAAATACATATATCCCTATAGGAGAAAACAGAGTGAAACCTAAAAATGAAAACGGTTACTGCAAACGAACGGTTTAACCTAGAAGAACGAAATTTGGTGAGCAAAGTTGTTTTGATGTACTGATCATTACCTGAAAGAATCATCAAGATTGGGTGAAAAAATGTTTGCTGAGATTTCAGGCAACTCGTTGTTTTTTGGAAGCTTGGCAACCCCTTTCCATGATAGTGATTTTCGCCAGTCTCTGCTTAGGGTTACATCAACAGCAAACAAAGCATAGAGATAGAACTTGAAACTGCTTTATTGTGTCAAGTTTCAAAGAGCTAGCACAAACCGTGTTTGATTTAGAGTTCCAAATACATGTATCCCTATAGGAGAAAACACAGTGAAACCTAAAAATGAAAACGGTTACTGCAAACGAACGGTTTAACCTAGAAGAACGAAATTTGGTGAGCCAAGAAGTTTTGGTGTACTGATCATTACCTGCAGAATCCTCAAGATTGGGTGAAAAATGTTTGCTGAGATTTCAGGCAACTCGTAATTTTTTGGAATCTTGGCAACCCCTTTCCATGAAAGTGATTTTCGCCAGTCTCTGCTTAGGGCTATATCAACAGCAAACAAAGCATAGAGATAGAACTTGAAACTGCTTTATTGTGTCAAGTTTCAAAGAGCTAGCACAAACCGTGTTTGTTTTAGAGTTCCAAATACATATATCCCTATAGGAGAAAACAGAGTGAAACCTAAAAATGAAAACGGTTACTGCAAACGAACGGTTTAACCTAGAAGAATGAAATTTGGTGAGCCAAGTGGTTTTGGTGTACTGATCATTACCTGAAAGAATCATCAAGATTGGGTGAAAAAATGTTTGCTGAAATTTCAGGAAACTCGTAGTTTTATGGAAGCTTGGCAACCCCTTTCCATGAAAGTGATTTTCGCCAGTCTCTGCTTAGGGCTACATCAACAGCAAACAAAGCATAGATATAGAACTTGAAACTGCTTTATTGTGTCAAGTTTCAAAGAGCTAGCACAAACCGTGTTTGATTTAGAGTTCCAAATACATGTATTCCTATAAGAGAAAACAGAGTGAAACCTAAAAATGAAAACGGTTACTGCAAACGAACGGTTTAACCTAGAAGAACGAAATTTGGTGAGCCAAGTGGTTTTGGTGTACTGATCATTACCTGCAGAATCCTCAAGATTGGGTGAAAAAATGTTTGCTGAGATTTCAGGCAACTCGTAGTTTTTTGGAAGCTTGGCAACCCCTTTCCATGAAAGTGATTTTCGCCAGTCTCTGCTTAGGGCTATATCAACAGCAAACAAAGCATAGAGATAGAACTTGAAACTTCTTTATTGTGTCAAGTTTCAAAGAGCTAGCACAAATTGTGTTTGTTTTAGAGTTCCAAATACATATATCCCTATAGGAGAAAACAGAGTGAAACCTAAAAATGAAAACGGTTACTGCAAACGAACGGTTTAACCTAGAAGAATGAAATTTGGTGAGCCAAGTGGTTTTGGTGTACTGATCATTACCTGAAAGAATCATCAAGATTGGGTGAAAAAATTTTTGCTGAAATTTCATGCAACTCGTAGTTTTATGGAAGTTTGGCAACCCCTTTCCATGAAAGTGATTTACGCCAGTCTCTGCTTAGGGCTACATCAACAGCAAACAAAGCATAGAGATAGAACTTGAAACTGCTTTATTGTGTCAAGTTTCAAAGAGCTAGCACAAACCGTGTTTGATTTAGAGTTCCAAATACATGTATCCCTATAGGAGAAAACAGAGTGAAACCTAAAAATAAAAATGGTTACTGCAAACAAACGGTTTAACCTAGAAGAACGAAATTTGGTGAGCCAAGTGGTTTTGGTGTACTGATCATTACCTGAAAGAATCATCAAGATTGGGTGAAAAAATGTTTGCTGATATTTCAGGCAACTCGTAGTTTTTTGGAAGCTTGGCAACCCCTTTCCATGAAAGTGATTTTCGCCAGTCTCTGCTTAGGGCTACATCAACAGCAAACAAAGCATAGATATAGAACTTGAAACTGCTTTATTGTGTCAAGTTTCAAAGAGCTAGCACAAACCGTGTTTGATTTAGAGTTTCAAATACATGTATCCCTATAGGAGAAAACAGAGTGAAACCTAAAAATGAAAACGGTGACTGCAAACGAACGGTTTAACCTAGAAGAACGAAATTTGGTGAGCCAAGTGGTTTTGGTGTACTGATCATTACCTGAAAAAATCTTCAAGATTGGCTGAGAAAATGTTTGCTCAGATTTCAGGCAACTCGTAGTTTTTTGGAAGCTTGTCAACCCCTTTCCATGAAAGGGATTTTCGCCAGTCTCTGCTTAGGGCTACATCAACAGCAAACAAAGCATAGAGATAGAACTTGAAACTGCTTTATTGTGTCAAGTTTCAAAGAGCTAGCACAAACCGTGTTTGTTTTAGAGTTCCAAATGCATGTATCCCTATAGGAGAAAACAGAGTGAAACCTAAAAATGAAAACGGTTACTGCAAACGAACGGTTTAACCTAGAAGAATGAAATTTGGTGAGCCAAGTGGTTTTTGTGTACTGATCATTACCTGAAAGAATCATCAAGATTGGGTGAAAAAATGTTTGCTGAGATTTCAGGCAACTCGTAGTTTTATGGAAGCTTGGCAACCCCTTTCCATGAAAGTGATTTACGCCAGTCTCTGCTTATGGCTACATCAACAGGAAACAAAGAATAGAGATAGAACTTGAAACTGCTTTATTGTGTCAAGTTTCAAAGAGCTAGCACAAACCGTGTTTGATTTAGAGTTCCAAATACATGTATCCCTATAGGAGAAAACAGAGTGAAACCTAAAAATGAAAACGGTTACTGCAAACGAACGGTTTAACCTAGAAGAACGAAATTTGGTGAGCCAAGTGGTTTTGGTGTACTGATCATTACCTGAAAGAATCATCAAGATTGGGTGAAAAAATGTTTGCTGAGATTTCAGGCAACTCCTAGTTTTTTGGAAGCTTGGCCACACCTTTCCATGAAAGTGATTTTCGCAAGTCTCTGCTTAGGGTTACATCAACAGCAAACAAAGAATAGAGATAGAACTTGAAACTGCTTTATTGTGTCAAGTGTCAAAGAGCTAGCACAAACCGTGTTTGATTTAGAGTTCCAAATACATGTATCCCTATAGGAGAAAACACAGTGAAACCTAAAAATGAAAACGGTTACTGCAAACGAACGGTTTAACCTAGAAGAACGAAATTTGGTGAGCCAAGTGGTTTTGGTGTACTGATCATTACCTGAAAGAATCCTCAAGATTGGGTGAAAAAATATTTGCTGAGATTTCAGGCAACTCGTAGTTTTTTGGAATCTTGGCAACCCCTTTCCATGAAAGTGATTTTCGCCAATCTCTGCTTAGGGCTATATCAACAGCAAACAAAGCATAGAGATAGAACTTGAAATTGCTTTATTGTGTCAAGTTTCAAAGAGCTAGCACAAACCGTATTTGTTTTAGAGTTCCAAATACATATATCCCTATAGGACAAAACAGAGTGAAACCTAAAAATGAAAACGGTTACTGCAAACGAACGGTTTAACCTAGAAAAATGAAATTTGGTGAGCCAAGTGGTTTTGGTGTACTGATCATTACCTGAAAGAATCCTCAAGATTGGGTGAAAAATGTTTGCTGAGATTTCAGGCAACTCGTAGTTTTTTGGAATCTTGGCAACCCCTTTCCATGAAAGTGATTTTCGCCAGTCTCTGCTTAGGGCTATATCAACAGCAAACAAAGCATAGAGATAGAACTTGAAACTGCTTTATTTTGTCAAGTTTCAAAGAGATAGCACAAACCGTGTTTGTTTTAGAGTTCCAAATACATATATCCCTATAGGAGAAAACAGAGTGAAACCTAAAAATGAAAACGGTTACTGCAAACGAACGGTTTAACCTAGAAGAACGAAATTTGGTGAGCAAAGTTGTTTTGATGTACTGATCATTACCTGAAAGAATCATCAAGATTGGGTGAAAAAATGTTTGCTGAGATTTCAGGCAACTCGTTGTTTTTTGGAAGCTTGGCAACCCCTTTCCATGATAGTGATTTTCGCCAGTCTCTGCTTAGGGTTACATCAACAGCAAACAAAGCATAGAGATAGAACTTGAAACTGCTTTATTGTGTCAAGTTTCAAAGAGCTAGCACAAACCGTGTTTGATTTAGAGTTCCAAATACATGTATCCCTATAGGAGAAAACACAGTGAAACCTAAAAATGAAAACGGTTACTGCAAACGAACGGTTTAACCTAGAAGAACGAAATTTGGTGAGCCAAGTGGTTTTGGTGTACTGATCATTACCTGAAAGAATCATGAAAATTGGGTGAAAAAATGTTTGCTGAGATTTCAGGCATCTCGTAGTTTTTAGGAAGCTTGGCAAACCCTTTCCATGAAAGTGATTTCGCCAGTCTCTACTTAGGGCTACAACAACAGCAAACAAAGCATGGAGATAGAACGTGAAACTGCTCTATTGTGTCAAGTTTCAAAGAGCTAGCACAAACCGTGTTTGATTTAGAGTTCCAAATACATGTATCCCTATAGGAGAAAACAGAGTGAAACCTAAAAATGAAAACGGTTACTGCAAACGAACGGTTTAACCTAGAAGAACGAAATTTGGTGAGCCAAGTGGTTTTGGTGTACTGATTATTACCTGAAAGAATCATCAAGATTGGGTGAAAAAATGTTTGCTGAGATTTCAGGCAACTCGTAGTTTTTTCGAAGCTTGGCAACCCCTTTCCATGAAAGTGATTTTCGCCAGTCTCTGCTTAGGGCTATATCAACAGCAAACAAAGCATAGAGATAGAACTTTAAACTGCTTTATTGTGTCAAGTTTCAAAGAGCTAGCACAAACCGTGTTTGTTTTAGAGTTCCAAATACATGTATTCCTATAAGAGAAAACAGAGTGAAACCTAAAAATGAAAACGGCTACTGCAAACGAACGGTTTAACCTAGAAGAACGAAATTTGGTGAGCCAAGTGGTTTTGGTGTACTGATCATTACCTGAAAGAATCATCAAGATTGGGTGAAAAAATGTTTGCTGAGATTTCAGGCAACTCGTAGTTTTTTGGAAGCTTGGCAACCCCTTTCCATGAAAGTGATTTTCGCCAGTCTCTGCTTATGGCTACATCAACAGCAAACAAAGCATAGAGATAGAACTTGAAACTGCTTTATTGTGTCACGTTTCAAAGAGCTAGCACAAACCGTGTTTGATTTAGAGTTCCAAATACATGTATCCCTATAGGAGAAAACAGAGTGAAACCTAAAAATGAAAACGGTTAGTGCAAACGAACGGTTTAACCTAGAAGAAAGAAATTTGGTGAGCCAAGAAGTTTTGGTGTACTGATCATTACCTGAAAGAATCATCAAGATTGGGTGAAAAAATGTTTGCTGAGATTTCAGGCAACTCGTAGTTTTTTGGAAGCTTGGCAACCCCTTTCCATGAAAGTGATTTTCGCCAGTCTCTGCTTAGGGCTATATCAACAGCAAACAAAGCATAGAGATAGAACTTTAAACTGCTTTATTGTTTCAAGTTTCAAAGAGCTAGCACAAACCGTGTTTGTTTTAGAGTTCCAAATACATGTATCCCTATAGGAGAAAACAGAGTGAAACCTAAAAATGAAAACGGTTACTGCAAACGAACGGTTTAACCTAGAAGAATGAAATTTGGTGAGCCAAGTGGTTTTGGTGTACTGATCATTACCTGAAAGAATCATCAAGATTGGGTGAAAAAATGTTTGCTGAGATTTCAGGCAACTCGTAGTTTTATGGAAGCTTGGCAACCCCTTTCCATGAAAGTGATTTACGCCAGTCTCTGCTTAGGGCTACATCAACAGCAAACAAAGAATAGAGATAGAACTTGAAACTCCTTTATTGTGTCAAGTTTCAAAGAGCTAGCACAAACCGTGTTTGATTTAGAGTTCCAAATACATGTATCCCTATAGGAGAAAACAGAGTGAAACCTAAAAATGAAAACGGTTACTGCAAACGAACGGTTTAACCTAGAAGAACGAAATTTGGTGAGCCAAGTGGTTTTGGTGTACTGATCATTACCTGAAAGAATCATCAAGATTGGGTGAAAAAATGTTTGCTGAGATTTCAGGCAACTCGTAGTTTTTTGGAAGCTTGGCAACCCCTTTCCATGAAAGTGATTTTCGCCAGTCTCTGCATAGGGTTACATCAACAGCAAACAAAGCATAGAGATAGAACTTGAAACTGCTTTATTGTGTCAAGTTTCAAAGAGGTAGCACAAACCGTGTTTGATTTAGAGTTCCAAATACATGTATTCCTATAAGAGAAAACAGAGTGAAACCTAAAAATGAAAACGGCTACTGCAAACGAACGGTTTAACCTAGAAGAACGAAATTTGGTGAGCCAAGTGGTTTTGGTGTACTGATCATTACCTGAAAGAATCATCAAGATTGGGTGTAAAAATGTTTGCTGAGATTTCAGGCAACTCGTAGTTTTATGGAAGCTTGGCAACCCCTTTCCATGAAAGTGATTTTCGCCAGTCTCTGCTTAGGGCTACATCAACAGCAAACAAAGCATAGAGATAGAACTTGAAACTGCTTTATTGTGTCAAGTTTCAAAGAGCTAGCACAAACCGTGTTTGATTTAGAGTTCCAAATACATGTATCCCTATAGGAGAAAACAGAGTGAAACCTAAAAAAGGAAAACGGTTACTGCAAACGAACGGTTTAACCTAGAAGAACGAAATTTGGTGAGCAAAGTTGTTTTGATGTACTGATCATTACCTGAAAGAATCATCAAGATTGGGTGAAAAAATGTTTGCTGAGATTTCAGGCAACTCGTTGTTTTTTCGAAGCTTGGCAACCCCTTTCCATGAAAGTGATTTTCGCCAGTCTCTGCTTAGGGTTACATCAACAGCAAACAAAGCATAGAGATAGAACTTGAAACTGCTTTATTATGTCAAGTTTCAAAGAGCTAGCACAAACCGTGTTTGATTTAGAGTTCCAAATACATGTATTCCTATAAGAGAAAACAGAGTGAAACATAAAAATGAAAACAGTTACTGCAAACGAACGGTTTAACCTAGAAGAACGAAATTTGGTGAGCCAAGTGGTTTTGGTGTACTGATCATTACCTGAAAGAATCATGAAGATTGGGTGAAAAAATGTTTGCTGAGATTTCAGGAATCTCGTAGTTTTTTGGAAGCTTGGCAACCCCTTTCCATGAAAGTGATTTCGCCAGTCTCTACTTAGGGCTACAACAACAGCAAACAAAGTATAGAGATAGAACGTGAAACTGCTCTATTGTGTCAAGTTTCAAAGAGCTAGCACAAACCGTGTTTGATTTAGAGTTCCAAATACATGTATCCCTATAGGAGAAAACAGAGTGAAACCTAAAAATGAAAACGGTTACTGCAAACGAACGGTTTAACCTAGAAGAACGAAATTTGGTGAGCCAAGTGGTTTTGGTGTACTGATCATTACCTGAAAGAATCATCAAGATTGGGTGAAAAAATGTTTGCTGAGATTTCAGGCAACTCGTAGTTTTTTGGAAGCTTGGCAACCCCTTTCCATGAAAGTGATTTTCGCCAGTCTCTGCTTAGGGCTATATCAACAGCAAACAAAGCATAGAGATAGAACTTGAAACTGCTTTATTGTGTCAAGTTTCAAAGAGCTAGCACAAACCGTGTTTGTTTTAGAGTTCCAAATACATATATCCCTATAGGAGAAAACAGAGTGAAACCTAAAAATGAAAACGGTTACTGCAAACGAACGGTTTAACCTAGAAGAATGAAATTTGGTGAGCCAAGTGGTTTTGGTGTACTGATCATTACCTGAAAGAATCATCAAGATTGGGTGAAAAAATGTTTGCTGAGATTTCAGGCAACTCGTAGTTTTTTGGAAGCTTGGCAACCCCTTTCCATGAAAGTGATTTTCGCAAGTCTCTGCTTAGGGCTACATCAACAGCAAACAAAGCATAGAGATAGAACTTGAAACTGCTTTATTGTGTCAAGTTTCAAAGAGCTGGCACAAACCGTGTTTGATTTAGAGTTCTAAATACATGTATCCCTATATGAGAAAACAGAGTGAAACCTGAAAATGAAAACGGTTACTGCAAAGGAACGGTTTAACCTTGAAGAACGAAATTTGATGAGCCAAGTGGTTTTTGTGTACTGATCATTACCTGAAAGAATCATCAGATTAGGTGAAAAAATGTTTGCTGAGATTTTAGGCAACTCGTAGTTTTTTGGAAGCTTGGCAACCCCTTTCCATGAAAGTGATTTTTGCCAGTCTCTGCTTAGGGCTACATCAACAGCAAACAAAGCATAGAGATAAAACTGGAAACTGCTTTATTGTGTCAAGTTTCAAAGAGCTAGCACAAACCGTGTTTGATTTAGAATTCCAAATACATGTATCCCTATAGGAGAAAACAGAGTGAAACTTAAAAATGAAAACAGTTACTGCAAACGAACGGTTTAACCTAGAAGAACAAAATTTGGTGAGCCAAGTGGTTTTGGTGTACTGATCATTACCTGAAAGAATCATCAAGATTGGGTGAAAAAATGTTTGCTGAGATTTCAAGCAACTTGTAGTTTTTTGGAAGCTTGGCAACCCCTTTCCATGAAAGTGATTTTCGCCTGTCTCTGCTTAGGGCTACGTCAACAGCAAACAAACCATAGAGATAGAACTGGAAACTGCTTTATTGTTTCAAGTTTCAAAGAGCTAGCACAAACCGTGTTTGATTGAGAGTTCCAAATACATGTATCCCTATAGGAGAAAACAGAGTGAAACCTGAAAATGAAAACGGTTCCTGCAAACGAACGGTTTAATCTTGAAGAACGAAATTTGGTGAACCAAGTGGTTTTTGTGTACTGATCATTACCTGAAAGAATCATCAAGATTGGGTGAAAAAATGTTTGCTGAGATTGCAGGCAACTCATACTTTTTGGAAGCTTGGCAACCCCTTTCCATGAAAGTGATTTTCGCCAGTCTCTGCTTAGGGCTACATCAACAGCAAACAAAGCATAGAGATAGAACTTGAAACTGCTTTATTGTGTCAAGTTTCAAAGAGCTAGCACAATCCGTGTTTGATTTAGAGTTCCAAATACATGTATCCCTATAGGAGAAAACAGAGTGAAAGCTAAAAATGAAAACGGTTACTGCAAACGAACGGTTTAACCTAGAAAAACAAAATTTGGTGAGCCAAGTGGTTTTGGTGTACTGATCATTACCTGAAAAAATCATAAAGATTGGGTGAAAAAATGTTTGCTGAGATTTCAGGCAACTCGTAGTTTTTTGGAAGCTTGGCAACCCCTTTCAATTAAAGTGATTTTCGCAAGTTTCTGCTTAGGGCTACATCAACAGCAAACAAAGCATAGAGATAGAACTTGAAACTGCTTTATTGTGTCAAGTTTCAAACAGCTAGCAAAAACCGTGTTTGATTTAGAGTTCCAAATACATGTATCCCTATAGGAGAAAACAGAGGGAAACCTAAAAATGAAAACGGTTACTGCAAATGAAAGGTTTAACCTAGAAGAACGAAATTTGGTGAGCCAAGTGGTTTTGGTGTACTGATCATTACCTGAAAGTATCATCAAGATTGGGTGAAAAAATGTTTGCTCAGATTTCAGGCAACTCGTAGTTTTTTGGAAGCTTGGCAACCCGTTTCCATGAAAGTGATTTTCGCCAGTCTCTGCTTAGGGCTACATCAACAGCAAACAAAGCATAGAGATAGAACTTGAAACTGCTTTATTGTGTCAAGTTTCAAAGAGCTAGCACAAACCTTGTTTGATTTAGAGTTCCAAATACATGTATCCCTATAGGAGAAAACAGAGTGAAACCTAAAAATGAAAACAGTTACTGCAAACGAACGGTTTAACCTAGAAGAACGAAATTTGGTGAGCCAAGTGGTTTAGGTGTACTGACCATTACCTGAAAGAATCATCAAGATTGGGTGAAAAAATATTTGCTGAGATTTCAAGCAACTTGTAGTTTTTTGGAAGCTTGGCAACCCCTTTCCATGAAAGTGATTTTCGCCTGTCTTGCTTAGGGCTACATCAACAGCAAACAAACCATAGAGATAGAACTTGAAACTGCTTTATTGTGTCAAGTTTCAAAGAGCTAGCACAAACCGTGTTTGATTTAGAGTTCCAAATACATGTATCCCTATAGGAGAAAACAGAGTGAAACCTGAAAATGAAAACGGTTCCTGCAAACGAACGGTTTAACCTTGAAGAACGAAATTTGGTGAGCCAAGAGGTTTTTGTGTACTGATCATTACCTGAAAGAATCATCAGATTAGGTGAAAAAATGTTTGCTGAGATTTCAGGCAACTCGTAGTTTTTTGGAAGCTTGGCAACCCCTTTCCATGAAAGTGATTTTCGCCAGTCTCTGCTTAGGGCTACATCAACAGCAAACAAACCATAGAGATAAAACTGGAAACTGCTTTATTGTGTCAAGTTTCAAAGACCTAGCACAAACTTGTTTGATTTAGAGTTCCAAATACATATATCCCTATAGGAGAAAACAGAGTGAAACCTAAAAATGAAAACGGTCACTGCAAACGAACGATTTAAACTAGAAGAACGAAATTTGGTAAGCCAAGTGGTTTTGGTGTACGGATCTTTACCTGAAAGAATCATCAAGATTGGGTGAAAAAATGTTTGCTGAGATTTCAGGCAACTCGTAGTTTTTTGGAAGCTTGGCAACCCCTTTCCATGAAAGTGATTTTCTCCAGTCTCTGCTTAGGGCTACATCAACAGCAAACAAACCATAGAGATAGAACTTGAAACTGCTTTATTGTGTCAAGTTTCAAAGAGCTAGCACAAACCGTGTTTGATTTAGAGTTCCAAATACATGTATCCCTATAGGAGAAAACAGAGTGAAACCTAAAAATGAAAACAGTTACTGCAAACGAACGGTTTAACCTAGAAGAACGAAATTTGGTGAGCCAAGTGGTTTTTGTGTACTGATCATTACCTGAAAGAATCATCAAGATTGGATGAAAAAATGTTTGCTGAGATTTCAGGCAACTCGTAGTTTTTTGGAAGCTTGGCACCCCTTTCCATGAAAGTGATTTTTGCCAGTCTCTGCTTAGGGCTACATCAACAGCAAACAAACGATAGAGATAGAACTTGAAACTGCTTTATTGTGTCAAGTTTCAAAGAGCTAGCACAAACCGTGTTTGATTTAGAGTTCCAAATACATGTATCCCTATAGGAGAAAACAGAGTGAAACCTAAAAATGAAAACGGTTACTGCAAACGAACGGTTTAACCTAGAAAAACGAAATTTGGTGAGCCAAGTGGTTTTGGTGTACTGATCATTACCTGAAAGAATAATCAAGATTGGGTGAAAAAATGTTTGCTGAGATTTCAGGCAACTCGTAGTTTTTTGGAAGCTTGGCAACCCCTTTCCGTGAAAGTGATTTTCGCCAGTCTCTGCTTAGGGCTACATCAACAGCAAACAAAGCATAGAGAGAGATTTTGAAACTGCTTCATTTTGTCAAGTTTCAAAGAGCTAGCACAAACCGTGTTTGATTTAGAGTTCCAAATACATGTATCCCTATAGGAGAAAACAGAGTGAAACGTAAAAATGAAAACGGTTACTGCAAACGAACGGTTTAACCTAGAAGAACGAAATTTGGTAATCCAAGTGGTTTTGGTGTACTGATCATTACCTGAAAGAATCATCAAGATTTGGTGAAAAAATGTTTGCTGAGATTTCAAGCAACTAGTAGTTTTTTGAAAGCTTGGCAACCCCTTTCCATGAAAGTGATTTTCGCCTGTCTCTGCTTAGGGCTACATCAACAGCAAACAAACCATAGAGATAGAACTGGAAACTGCTTTATTGTGTCAAGTTTCAAAGAGCTAGCACAAACCGTGTTTGATTTAGAGTTCCAAATACATGTATCCCTATAGGAGAAAACAGAGTGAAACCTGAAAAAGAAAACGGTTCCTGTAAACGAACGGTTTAACCTTGAAGAACGAAATTTGGTGAGCCAAGTGGTTTTTGTGTACTGATCATTACCTGAAAGAATCATCAGATTAGGTGAAAAAAGGTTTGCTGAGATTTCAGGCAACTCGTAGTTTTTTGGAAGCTTGGCAACCCCGTTCCATGAAAGTGATTTTTGCCAGTCTCTTCATAGGGCTACATCAACAGCAAACAAAGCATAGAGATAAAACTGGAAACTGCTTTATTGTCTCAAGTTTCAAAGACCTAGCATAAACGTGTTTGATTTAGAGTTCCAAATACATATATCCCTATAGGAGAAAACAGAGTGAAACCTAAAAATGAAAACGGTCACTGCAAACGAACGATTTAACCGAGAAGAACAAAATTTGGTAATCCAAGTGGTTTTGGTGTACGGATCTTTACCTGAAAGAATCATCAAGATTGGGTGAAAAAATGTTTGGTGAGATTTTAGGCAAATCGTAGTTTTTTGGAAGCTTGTCAACCCCTTTCCATGAAAGTGATTTTCGCCAGTCTCTGATTAGGGCTACATCAACAGCAAACAAAGCATAGAGATAGAACTTGAAACTGCTTTATTGTGTCAAGTTTCAAAGAGCTAGCAGAAACCGTGTTTGATTTAGATTTCCAAATACATGTATCCCTATATGAGAAAACAGAGTGAAACCTGAAAATGAAAACGGTTACTGCAAACGAACGGTTTAACCTTGAAGAACGAAATTTGGTGAGCCAAGTGGTTTTTGTGTACTGATCATTACCTGAAAGAATCATCAGATTGGGTGAAAAAATGTTTGCTGAGATTTCAGGCAACTCGTAGTTTTTTGGAAGCTTGGCAACCCCTTTCCATGAAAGTGATTTTTGCCAGTCTCTGCTTAGGGCTACATCAACAGCAATCAAAGCATAGAGATAAAACTGGAAACTGCTTTATTGTCTCAAGTTTCAAAGACCTAGCACAAACGTGTTTGATTTAGAGTTCCAAATACATATATTCGTATAGGAGAAAACAGAGTGAAACCTAAAAATGAAAACGGTCACTGCAAACGAACGATTTAACCTAGAAGAACGAAATTTGGTAAGCCAAGTGGTTTTGGTGTACGGATCTTTACCTGAAAGAATCATCAAGATTGGGTGAAAAAATGTTTGCTGAGATTTCAGGCAAATCGTAGTTTTTTGGAAGCTTGGCAACCCCTTTCCATGAAAGTGATTTTCGACAGTCTCTGATTAGGGCTACATCAACAGCAAACAAAGCATAGAGATAGAACTTGAAACTGCTTTATTGTGTCAAGTTTCAAAGAGCTAGCACAACCGTGTTTGATTTAGAGTTCCAAATACATGTATCCCTATAGGAGAAAACAGAGTGAAACCTAAAAATGAAAACAGTTACTGCAAACGAACGGTTTAACCTAGAAGAACGAAATTTGGTGAGCCAAGTGGTTTTGGTGTACTGATCATTACCTGAAAGAATCATCAGATTGGGTGAAAAAATGTTTGCTGAGATTTCACGCAACTCGTAGTTTTTTGGATGCTTGGCAACCCCTTTCCATGAAAGTGATTTTTGCCAGACTCTGCTTAGGGCTACATCAACAGCAAACAAAGCATAGAGATAAAACTGGAAACTGCTTTATTGTGTCATGTTTCAAAGAGCTAGCACAAATCGTGTTTGATTTAGAGTTCCAAATACATGTATCCCTATAGGAGAAAACAGAGTGAAACCTGAAAATGAAAACGGTTCCTGTAAACGAACGGTTTAACCTTGAAGAACGAAATTTGGTGAGCCAAGTGGTTTTTGTGTACTGATCATTACCTGAAACAATCATCAGATTAGGTGAAAAAAGTTTTGCTGAGATTTCAGGCAACTCGTAGTTTTTTGGAAGCTTGGCAACCCCTTTCCATGAAAGTGATTTTTGCCAGTCTCTGCTTAGGGCTACATCAACAGCAAACAAAGCATAGAGATAAAACTGGAAACTGCTTTATTGTCTCAAGTTTAGGAGACCTAGCACAAACGTGTTTGATTTAGAGTTCCAAATACATATATCCCTATAGGAGAAAACAGAGTGAAACCTAAAAATGAAAACGGTCACTGCAAACGAACGATTTAACCTAGAAGAACGAAATTTGGTAAGCCAAGTGGTTTTGGTGTACGGATCTTTACCTGAAAGAATCATCAAGATTGGGTGAAAAAATGTTTGCTGAGATTTCAGGCAAATCGTAGTTTTTTGGAAGCTTGGCAACCCCTTTCCTTGAAAGTGATTTTCGCCAGTCTCTGCTTAGGGCTACATCAACAGCAAACAAAGCATAGAGATAGAACTTGAAACTGCTTTATTGTGTCAAGTTTCAAAGAGCTAGCAAAAAACCGTGTTTGATTTAGATTTCCAAATACATGTATCCCTATATGAGAAAACAGAGTGAAACCTGAAAATGAAAACGGTACTGCAAACGAACGGTTTAACCTTGAAGAACGAAATTTGGTGAGCCAAGTGGTTTTTGTGTACTGATCATTAACTGAAAGAATCATCAGATTGGGTGAAAAAATGTTTGCTGAGATTTCAGGCAACTCGTAGTTTTTTGGAAGCTTGGCAACCCCTTTCCATGAAAGTGATTTTTGCCAGTCTCTGCTTAGGTCTACATCAACAGCAAACAAAGCATGGAGATAAAACTGGAAACTGCTTTATTGTCTCAAGTTTCAAAGACCTAGCACAAACGTGTTTGATTTAGAGTTCCAAATACATATATCCCTATAGGAGAAAACAGTGCGAAACCTAAAAATGAAAACGGTCACTGCAAACGAACGATTTAACCTAGAAGAACGAAATTTGGTAGGCCAAGTGGTTTTGGTGTACGGATCTTTACCTGAAAGAATCATCAAGATTGGGTGAAAAAATGTTTGGTGAGATTTTAGGCAAATCGTAGTTTTTTGGAAGCTTGTCAACCCCTTTCCATGAAAGTGATTTTCGCCAGTCTCTGATTAGGGCTACATCAACAGCAAACAAAGCATAGAGATAGAACTTGAAACTGCTTTATTGTGTCAAGTTTCAAAGAGCTAGCAGAAACCGTGTTTGATTTAGATTTCCAAATACATGTATCCCTATATGAGAAAACAGAGTGAAACCTGAAAATGAAAACGGTTACTGCAAACGAACGGTTTAACCTTGAAGAACGAAATTTGGTGAGCCAAGTGGTTTTTGTGTACTGATCATTACCTGAAAGAATCATCAGATTGGGTGAAAAAATGTTTGCTGAGATTTCAGGCAACTCGTAGTTTTTTGGAAGCTTGGCAACCCCTTTCCATGAAAGTGATTTTTGCCAGTCTCTGCTTAGGGCTACATCAACAGCAAACAAAGCATAGAGATAAAACTGGAAACTGCTTTATTGTCTCAAGTTTCAAAGACCTAGCACAAACGTGTTTGATTTAGAGTTCCAAATACATATATTCGTATAGGAGAAAACAGAGTGAAACCTAAAAATGAAAACGATCACTGCAAACGAACGATTTAACCTAGAAGAACGAAATTTGGTAAGCCAAGTGGTTTTGGTGTACGGATCTTTACCTGAAAGAATCATCAAGATTGGGTGAAAAAATGTTTGCTGAGATTTCAGGCAAATCGTAGTTTTTTGGAAGCTTGGCAACCCCTTTCCATGAAAGTGATTTTCAACAGTCTCTGATTAGGGCTACATCAACAGCAAACAAAGCATAGAGATAGAACTTGAAACTGCTTTATTGTGTCAAGTTTCAAAGAGCTAGCACAAACCGTGTTTGATTTAGAGTTCCAAATACATGTATCCCTATAGGAGAAAACAGAGTGAAACCTAAAAATGAAAACAGTTACTGCAAACGAACGGTTTAACCTAGAAGAACGAAATTTGGTGAGCCAAGTGGTTTTGGTGTACTGATCATTACCTGAAAGAATCATCAGATTGGGTGAAAAAATGTTTGCTGAGATTTCAGGCAACTCGTAGTTTTTTGGATGCTTGGCAACCCCTTTCCATGAAAGTGATTTTTGCCAGACTCTGCTTAGGGCTACATCAACAGCAAACAAAGCATAGAGATAAAACTGGAAACTGCTTTATTGTGTCATGTTTCAAAGAGCTAGCACAAATCGTGTTTGATTTAGAGTTCCAAATACATGTATCCCTATAGGAGAAAACAGAGTGAAACCTGAAAATGAAAACGGTTCCTGTAAACGAACGGTTTAACCTTGAAGAACGAAATTTGGTGAGCCAAGTGGTTTTTGTGTACTGATCATTACCTGAAACAATCATCAGATTAGGTGAAAAAAGTTTTGCTGAGATTTCAGGCAACTCGTAGTTTTTTGGAAGCTTGGCAACCCCTTTCCATGAAAGTGATTTTTGCCAGTCTCTGCTTAGGGCTACATCAACAGCAAACAAAGCATAGAGATAAAACTGGAAACTGCTTTATTGTCTCAAGTTTAGGAGACCTAGCACAAACGTGTTTGATTTAGAGTTCCAAATACATATATCCCTATAGGAGAAAACAGAGTGAAACCTAAAAATGAAAACGGTCACTGCAAACGAACGATTTAACCTAGAAGAACGAAATTTGGTAAGCCAAGTGGTTTTGGTGTACGGATCTTTACCTGAAAGAATCATCAAGATTGGGTGAAAAAATGTTTGCTGAGATTTCAGGCAAATCGTAGTTTTTTGGAAGCTTGGCAACCCCTTTCCTTGAAAGTGATTTTCGCCAGTCTCTGCTTAGGGCTACATCAACAGCAAACAAAGCATAGAGATAGAACTTGAAACTGCTTTATTGTGTCAAGTTTCAAAGAGCTAGCAAAAAACCGTGTTTGATTTAGATTTCCAAATACATGTATCCCTATATGAGAAAACAGAGTGAAACCTGAAAATGAAAACGGTACTGCAAACGAACGGTTTAACCTTGAAGAACGAAATTTGGTGAGCCAAGTGGTTTTTGTGTACTGATCATTAACTGAAAGAATCATCAGATTGGGTGAAAAAATGTTTGCTGAGATTTCAGGCAACTCGTAGTTTTTTGGAAGCTTGGCAACCCCTTTCCATGAAAGTGATTTTTGCCAGTCTCTGCTTAGGTCTACATCAACAGCAAACAAAGCATGGAGATAAAACTGGAAACTGCTTTATTGTCTCAAGTTTCAAAGACCTAGCACAAACGTGTTTGATTTAGAGTTCCAAATACATATATCCCTATAGGAGAAAACAGTGCGAAACCTAAAAATGAAAACGGTCACTGCAAACGAACGATTTAACCTAGAAGAACGAAATTTGGTAGGCCAAGTGGTTTTGGTGTACGGATCTTTACCTGAAAGAATCATCAAGATTGGGTGAAAAAATGTTTGCTGAGATTTCAGGCAAATCGTAGTTTTTTGGAAGCTTGGCAACCCCTTTCCATGAAAGTAATTTTCGCCAGTCTCTGATTAGGGCTACATCAACAGCAAACAAAGCATAGAGATAGAACTTGAAACTGCTTTATTGTGTCAAGTTTCAAAGAGCTAGCACAAACCGTGTTTGATTTAGAGTTCCAAATACATGTATCCCTATAGGAGAAAACAGAGTGAAACCTAAAAATGAAAACAGTTACTTCAAACGAACGGTTTAACCTAGAAGAACGAAATTTGGTGAGCCAAGTGGTTTTGGTGTACTGATCATTACCTGAAAAAATCATCAAGATTGGGTGAAAAAATGTTTGCTGAGATTTCAAGCAACTTTTAGTTTTTTGGAAGCTTGGCAACCCCTTTCCATGAAAGTGATTTTCGCCAGTCTCTGATTAGGGCTACATCAACAGCAAACAAACCATAGAGATAGAACTAAAAACGGCTTTATTGTGTCAAGTTTCAAAGAGCTAGCACAAACCGTGTTTGATTTAGAGTTCTAAATACATGTATCCCTATATGAGAAAACAGAGTGAAACCTGAAAATGAAAACGGTTACTGCAAACGAACGGTTTAACATTGAAGAACTAAATTTGGTGAGCCAAGTGGTTTTTGTGTACTGATCATTACCTGAAAAAATCATCAGATTGGGTGAAAAAATGTTTGCTGAGATTTCAGGCAACTCGTAGTTTTTTGGAAGCTTGGCAACCCCTTTCCATGAAAGGGATTTTAGCCAGTCTCTGATTAGGGCTACATCAACAGCAAACAAAGCATAGAGATAGAACTTGAAACTGCTTTATTGTGTCAAGTTTCAAAGAGCTAGCGAAAAACCGTGTTTGATTTAGATTTCCAAATACATGTATCCCTATATGAGAAAACAGAGTGAAACCTGAAAATGAAAACGGTACTGCAAACGAACGGTTTAACCTTGAAGAACGAAATTTGGTGAGCCAAGTGGTTTTTGTGTACTGATCATTACCTGAAAGAATCATCAGATTGGGTGAAAAAATGTTTGCTGAGATTTCAGGTAACTCGTAGTTTTTTGGAAGCTTGGCAACCCCTTTCCATGAAAGTGATTTTTGCCAGTCTCTGCTTAGGGCTACATCAACAGCAAACAAAGCATAGAGATAAAACTGGAAACTGCTTTATTGTCTCAAGTTTCAAAGACCTAGCACAAACGTGTTTGATTAAGAGTTCCAAATAAATATATCCCTATAGGAGAAAACAGTGCGAAACCTAAAAATGAAAACGGTCACTGCAAACGAACGACTTAACCTAGAAGAACGAAATTTGGTAAGCCAAGTGGTTTTGGTGTACGGATCTTTACCTGAAAGAATCATCAAGATTGGGTGAAAAAATGTTTGCTGAGATTTCAGGCAAATCGTAGTTTTTTGGAAGCTTGGCAACGCCTTTCCATGAAAGTGATTTTCGCCAGTCTCTGATTAGGGCTACATCAACAGCAAACAAACCATAGAGATAGAACTAAAAACGGCTTTATTGTGTCAAGTTTCAAAGAGCTAGCACAAACCGTGTTTGATTTAGAGTTCCAAATACATGTATCCCTATAGGAGAAAACAGAGTAAAACATAAAAATGAAAACAGTTACTGCAAACGATCGGTTTAACCTAGAAGAACGAAATTTGGTGAGCCAAGTGGTTTTGGTGTACTGATCATTACCTGAAAGAATCATCAAGATTGGGTGAAAAAATGTTTGCTGAGATTTCAAGCAACTTGTAGTTTTTTGAAAGCTTGGCAACCCCTTTCCATGAAAGTGATTATCGCCTGTCTCTGCTTAGGGCTACATCAACAGCAAACAAACCATAGAGATAGAACTGGAAACTGCTTTATTGTGTCATGTATCAAAGAGCTAGCACAAACCGTGTTTGATTTAGAGGTCCAAATACATGTATCCCTATAGGAGAAAACAGAGTGAAATCTAAAAATGAAAACGGTTACTGCAAACGAACGGTTTAACCTAGAAGAACGAAATTTGCTGAGCCACGTGGTTTTGGTGCACTGATCATTACCTGAAAGAATCATCAAGATTGGGTGAAAAAATGTTTGCTGAGATTTCAGGCAACTCGTAGTTTTTTGGAAGCTTGGCAACCCCTTTTCATGAAAGTGATTTTCGCCAGTCTCTGCTTAGGGCTACATCAAGAGCAAACAAAGCATAGAGATAGAACTTGAAACTGCTTTATTTTGTCAAGTTTCAAAGAGCTAGCACAAACCGTGTTTGTTTTAGAGTTCTAAATACATGTATCCCTATAGGAGAAAACAGAGTGAAACCTAAAAATGAAAACGATTATTGCAAACGAACGGTTTAACCTAGAAGGACGAAATTTGGTGAGCCAAGTGGTTTTTGTGTACTGATCATTACCTGAAAGAATCATCAAGATTGGGTGAAAAAATGTTTGCTGAGATTTCAGGCAACTTATAGTTTTTTGGAAGCTTGGCAACCCCTTTCCATGAAAGTGATTTTCGCCAGTCTCTTCTTAGGGCTACATCAACAGCAAACAAAGCATAGAGATAGAACTTGAAACTGCTTTATTGTGTCAAGTTTCAAAGAGCTAGCACAAACCGTGTTTTGATTTAGAGTTCCAAATACATGTATCCCTATAGGAGAAAACAGAGTGAAACCTAAAAATGAAAACGGTTACTGCAAACGAACGGTTTCACATAGAAGAACGAAACTGGGTGAGCCAAGTGGTTTTGGTGTACTGATCATTACCTGAAAGAATCATCAAGATTGGGTGAGAAAATGTTTGCTGAGATTTCAGGCAACTCGTAGTTTCTTGGAAGCTTGGGAACCCCTTTCCATGAAAGTGATATTCTCCAGTGTCTGCTTAGGGCTACATCAACAGCAAACAAAGCATAGAGATAGAACTGTAAACTGCTTTATTGTGTCATGTTTCAAAGAGCTAGCACAAACCGTGTTTGATTTAGAGTTCCAAATACATGTATCCCTATAGGAGAAAACAGAGTGAAACCTAAAAATGAAAACGGTTACTGCAAACGAACGGTTTAACGTAGAAGAACGAAATTTGGTGAGCCAAGTGGTTTTGGTGTACTGATCATTACCTGAAAGAATCATCAAGATTGGGTGAGAAAATGTTTGCTGAGATTTCAGGCAACTCGTAGTTTTTTGGAAGCTTGGGAACCCCTTTCCATGAAAGTGATATTCGCCAGTGTCTGCTTAGGGCTACATCAACAGCAAACAAAGCATAGAGATAGAACTGGAAACTGCTTTATTGTGTCAAGTTTCAAAGAGCTAGCACAAACCGTGTTTGATTTAGAGTTCCAAATACATGTATCCCTATAGGAGAAAACAGAGTGAAACCTAAAAATGAAAACGGTTACTGCTAACGAACGGTTTAACGTAGAAGAACGAAATTTGGTGAGCCAAGTGGTTTTGGTGTACTGATCATTACCTGAAAGAATCATCAAGATTGGGTGAGAAAATGTTTGCTGAGATTTCAGGCAACTCGTAGTTTTTCTGGAAGCTTGGGAACCCCTTTCCATGAAAGTGATTTTCGCCAGTCTCTGCTTAGGGCTACATCAACAGCAAACAAAGCATAGAGATAGAACTTTAAACTGATTTATTGTGTCAAGTTTCAAAGAGCTAGCACAAACTGTGTTTGATTTAGAGTTCCAAATACATATATCCCTATAGGAGAAAACAGAGTGAAACCTAAAAATGAAAACGGATACTGCAAACTAACGGTTTAACCTAGAAGAACGAAATTTGGTGAGCCAAGTGGTTTTTGTGTACTGATCATTACCTGAAAGAATCATCAAGATTGGGTGAAAAAATGTTTGCTGAGATTTCAGGCAACTTATAGTTTTTTGGAAGCTTGGCAACCCCTTTCCATGAAAGTGATTTTCGCCAGTCTCTTCTTAGGGCTACATCAACAGCAAACAAAGCATTCAGATAGAACTTGAAACTGCTTTATTGTGTCAAGTTTCAAAGAGCTAGCACAAACCGTGTTTTGATTTAGAGTTCCAAATACATGTATCCCTATAGGAGAAAACAGAGTGAAACCTAAAAATGAAAACGGTTACTGCAAACGAACGGTTTCACATAGAAGAACGAAACTGGGTGAGCCAAGTGGTTTTGGTGTACTGATCATTACCTGAAAGAATCATCAAGATTGGGTGAGAAAATGTTTGCTGAGATTTCAGGCAACTCGTAGTTTCTTGGAAGCTTGGGAACCCCTTTCCATGAAAGTGATATTCTCCAGTGTCTGCTTAGGGCTACATCAACAGCAAACAAAGCATAGAGATAGAACTGTAAACTGCTTTATTGTGTCATGTTTCAAAGAGCTAGCACAAACCGTGTTTGATTTAGAGTTCCAAATACATGTATCCCTATAGGAGAAAACAGAGTGAAACCTAAAAATGAAAACGGTTACTGCAAACGAACGGTTTAACGTAGAAGAACGAAATTTGGTGAGCCAAGTGGTTTTGGTGTACTGATCATTACCTGAAAGAATCATCAAGATTGGGTGAGAAAATGTTTGCTGAGATTTCAGGCAACTCGTAGTTTTTTGGAAGCTTGGGAACCCCTTTCCATGAAAGTGATATTCGCCAGTGTCTGCTTAGGGCTACATCAACAGCAAACAAAGCATAGAGATAGAACTGGAAACTGCTTTATTGTGTCAAGTTTCAAAGAGCTAGCACAAACCGTGTTTGATTTAGAGTTCCAAATACATGTATCCCTATAGGAGAAAACAGAGTGAAACCTAAAAATGAAAACGGTTACTGCTAACGAACGGTTTAACGTAGAAGAACGAAATTTGGTGAGCCAAGTGGTTTTGGTGTACTGATCATTACCTGAAAGAATCATCAAGATTGGGTGAGAAAATGTTTGCTGAGATTTCAGGCAACTCGTAGTTTTTCTGGAAGCTTGGGAACCCCTTTCCATGAAAGTGATTTTCGCCAGTCTCTGCTTAGGGCTACATCAACAGCAAACAAAGCATAGAGATAGAACTTGAAACTGCTTTTTTGTGTCAAGTTTCAAAGAGCTTGCACAAACCGTGTTTGATTTAGAGTTCCAAATACATGTATCTCTATGGGAGAAAACAGAGTGAAACCTAAAAATGAAAACGGTTACTGCAAACGAACGGTTTAACCTAGAAGAACAAAATTTGGTGAGCCAAGTGGTTTTTGTGTACTGATCATTACCTGAAAGAATCATCAAGACTGGTTGAAAAAATGTTTGCTGAGATTTCAGGAAACACGTAGTTTTTTAGAAGCTTGGCAACCCCTTTCAATGAAAGTGATTTTCGCCAGTCTCTGCTTAGGCTACATCAACAGCAAACAAAGCATAGAGAAAGAACTTGAAACTGCTTTATTGTGTCAAGTTTCAAAGAGCTAGCACAAACCGTGTTTGATTTAGAGTTCGAAATACATGTATCCATTTAGGAGAAAACAGAGTGAAAACTAAAAATAAAATGGTTACTGCAAACGAACGGTTTAACCTAGAAGAACGAAATTTGGTGAGCCAAGTGGTTTTGGTGTACTGATCATTACCTGAAAGAATCATCAAGATTCGGTGAGAAATGTTTGCTGAGATTTCAGGAAACTCGTCGTTTTTTGGAAGCTTGGCAACCCCTTTCCATGAAAGTGATTATCGCCAGTCTCTGCATAGGGCTACATCAACAGCAAACAAAGCATAGAGATAGAACTTGAAACTGCTTTATTGTGTCAAGATTCAAAGAGCGAGCACAAAGCGTGTTTGATTTAGAGTTGCAAATACATGTATCCCTATAGGAGATAACAGAGTGAAAACTAAAATGAAAACGGTTACTTCAAACAAAACGGTTTAACCTAGAAGAACGAAATTTGGTGAGTTATGTGGTTTTGGTGTACTGGTCATTACCTGAAAGAATCATCAAGATTGGGTGAAAAAATGTTTTCTAAGATTTCAGGCAACTCGTCGTTTTTTGGACGCTTGGCAACCTCTTTCCATGAAAGTGATTTTCGCCATTCTCTGCTTAGGGCTACCTCAACAGCAAACAAAGCATAGAGATAGAACTTGAAACTGCTTTATTATGTCAAGTTTCAAAGAGCTAGCACAAACCGTGTTTCATTTGGAGTTCCAAATACATGTATCCCTATAGGAGAAAACAGAGTGAAACCTAAAAATAAAAACGGTTACTGCAAACGAACGGTTTAACGTAGAAGAACGAAATTTGGTGAGCCAAGTGGTATTGGTGTACTGATCATTACCTGAAAGAATCATCAAGATTGGGTGAGAAAATGTTTGCTGAGATTTCAGGCAACTCGTAGTTTTTCTGGAAGCTTGGGAACCCCTTTCCATGAAAGTGATTTTCGCTAGTCTCTGCTTAGGGCTACATCAACAGCAAACAAAGCATAGAGATAGAACTTGAAACTGCTTTTTTGTGTCAAGTTTCAAAGAGCTAGCACAAACCGTGTTTGCTTTAGAGTTCCAAATATATGTATCTCTATGGGAGAAAACAGAGTGAAACCTAAAAATGAAAACGGTTACTGCAAACGAACGGTTTAACCTAGAAGAACAAAATTTGGTGAGCCAAGTGGTTTTGTTGTACTGATCATTACCTGAAAGAATCATCAAGATTGGGTGAAAAAATGTTTGCTTAGATTTCAGGCAACTCGTAGTTTTTTGGAAGCTTGGCAACCCCTTTCCATTAAAGTGACTTTCGCCAGTCTCTGCTTATGGCTACAGCAACAGCAAACAAAGCATAGAGATAGAACTTGAAACTGCTTTATTGTGTCAAGTTTCAAAGAGCTAGCAGAAACCGTGTTTGATTTAGAGTTCCAAATACATGTATCCCTATAGGAGAAAACAGAGTGAAACCTAAAAATGAAAACGGTTACGGCAAACGAACGGTTTAACCTAGAAGAACGAAATTTGGTGAGCCAAGTGGTTTTCGTGTACTGATCATTACCTGAAAGGATCATCAAGATTGGGTGAAAAAATGTTTGCTGAGATTTCAGGCAACTCGTAGTTTTTGGAAGCTTGGCAACCCATTTCCATGAAAGTGATTTTCGCCAGTTTCTGCTTAGGGCTACATCAACAGCAAACAAACTATAGAGATAGAACTGGAAACTACTTTATTGTGTCAAGTTGCAAAGAGCTAGCACAAACCGTGTTTGATTTAGAGTTCCAAATACATGTATCCCTATAGGAGAAAACAGAGTGAAACCTAAAAATGAAAACCGTAACTGCAAATGAACGGTTGAACCTAGAAGAACGAAATTTGGTGAGCCAAGTGGTTTTGGTGTACTGATCATTACCTGAAAGAATCATCAAGATTGGGTGAAAAAATGTTTGCTGAGATTTCAGGCAACTCGTAGTTTTTTGGAAGCTTGGCAACCCCTTTCCAAGAAAGTGATTTTCGCCAATCTCTGCTTAGGGCTACATCAACAGCAAACAAAGAATAGAGATAGAACTGGAAACTGCTTTATTGTGTCAAGTTTCAAAGAGCTAGCACAAACCGTGTTTGATTTAGAGTTCCAAATACATTGTATCCCTATAGGAGAAAACAGAGTGAAACCTAAAAATGAAAACGGTTACTGCAAACGAACGGTTTTAAACTAGAAGAACGAAATTTGGTGAGCCAAGTGGTTTTGGTGTACTGATCATTACCTGAAAGAATCATCAAGATTGGGTGAAAAATGTTTGCTGAGATTTCAGGCAACTCGTAGTTTTTTGGAAGCTTGGCAACCCCTTTCCATGAAAGTGTTTTTCGCCAGTCTCTGCTTAGGGCTACATCAACAGCAAACAAAGCATAGAGATAGAACTGGAAACTGCTTTATTGTGTCAAGTTTCAAAGAGCTAGCACAAACCGTGTTTGATTTTAGAGTTCCAAATACATGTATCCCTATAGGAGAAAACATAGTGAAACCTAACAATTAAAACAATTACTGCAAACGAACGGTTTAACCTAGAAGAACGAAATTTGGTGAGCCAAGTGGTTTTGTTGTACTGATCATTACCTGAAAGAATCATCAAGATTGGGGTGAAAAAATGTTTGCTTAGATTTCAGGCAACTCGTAGTTTTTTGGAAGCTTGGCAACCCCTTTCCATGAAAGTGATTTTCGCCAGTCTCTGCTTAGGGCTACATCAACAGCAAACAAAGCATAGAGATAGAACTTGAAACTGCTTTATAGTGTCAAGTTTCAAAGAGCTAGCACAAACCGTGTTATATTTAGAGTTCCAAATACATGTATCCCTATAGGAGAAAACAGAGTGAAACCTAAAAATGTAAAACGGTTACTGCAAACGAACGGTTTAACCTAGAAGAACGAAATTTGGTGAGCCAAGTGGTTTTGGTGTACTGATCATTACCTGAAAGAATCATCAAGATTGGGTGAAAAAATGTTTGCTGAGATTTCAGGCAACTCGTAGTTTTTTGGAAGCTTGGCAACCCCTTTCCATGAAAGTGATTTTCGCCAGTTTATGCTTAGGGCTACATCAACAGCAAACAAACTATAGAGATAGAACTGGAAACTGCTTTATTGTGTCAAGTTTCAAAGAGCTAGCACAAACCGTGTTTGATTTAGAGTTCCAAATACATGTATCCATATAGGAGAAAACAGAGTGAAAACTAAAAATTAAAACGGTTACTGCAAACGAACGGTTTAACCTAGAAGAACGAAATTTGGTGAGCCAAGTGGTTTTGGTGTACTGATCATTACCTGAAAGAATCATCAAGATTGGGTGAGAAAATGTTTGCTGAGATTTCAGGCAACTCGTAGTTTTTTGGAAGCTTGGGAACCCCTTTCCATGAAAGTGATTTTCGCCAGAATCTGCATAGGGCTACATCAACAGCAAACAAAGCATAGAGATAGAACTTGAAACTGCTTTATTGTGTCAAGTTTCAAAGAGCTAGCACAAAGCGTGTTTGATTTAGAGTTCCAAATACATGTATCCCTATAGGAGAAAACAGAGTGAAACCTAAAAATGAAAATGGTTACTGCAAATGAACGGTTGAACCTAGAAGAACGAAATTTGGTGAGCCAAGTGGTTTTGGTGTACTGATAATGACCTGAAAGAATCATCAAGATTGGGTGAAAAAATGTTTGCTGAGATTTCAGGAAACTCGTAGTTATTTGGAAGCTTGGCAACCCCTTTCCATGAAAGTGATTTTCGCCAGTCTCTGCTTAGGGCTACATCAACAGCAAACAAAGCATAGAGATAGAACTGGAAACTGCTTTATTGTGTCAAGTGTCAAAGAGCCAGCACAAACCGTGTTTGATTTAGAGTTCCAAATACATGTATCCCTATAGGAGAAAACAGAGTGAAACCTAAAAATGAAAACGGTTACTGCTAACGAACGGTTGAACCTAGAAGAACGAAATTTGGTGAGCCAAGTGGTTTTGGTGTACTGATCATTATCTGAAAGAATCATCAAGATTGGGTGAAAAAATGTTTGCTGAGATTTCAGGCAACTCGTCGTTTTTTGGAAGCTTTGCAACCTCTTTCCATGAAAGTGATTTTCGCCAATCTCTGCTTAGGGCTACAACAACAGCAAACAAAGAATAGAGATAGAACGTGAAACTGCTTTATTGTGTCAAGTTTCAACGAGCTAGCACAAACCGTGTTTGATTTACAGTTCCAAATACATTTATCCCTATAGGAGAAAACAGAGTGAAACCTAAATATGAAAACGGTTACTTCAAACAAACGGTTTAACCTAGAAGAACGAAATTTGGTGAGCTATGTGGTTTTGGTGTACTGATCATTACCTGAAAGAATCATCAAGATTGGGTGAAACAATGTTTGCTGAGATTTCAGGCAACTCGTAGTTTTTTGGAAGCTTGGCAACCTCTTTCCATGAACGTGATTTTCGCCAGTCTCTGCTAAGGGCTACATCAACAGCAAACAAAGCATAGACATAGAACTGGAAACTGCTTTATTGTGTCAAGTTTCAAAGAGCTAGCACAAACCGTGTTTGATTTAGAGTTCCAAATACATGTATCCCTATAGGAGAAAACAGAGTGAAACCTAAAAATGAAAACGGTTACTGCAAACGAACGGTTTAAACTAGAAGAACGAAATTTGGTGAGCCAAGTGGTTTTGGTGTACTGATCATTACCTGAAAGAATCATCAAGATTGGGTGAAAAAATGTTTGCTGAGATTTCAGGCAACTCGTAGTTTTTTGGAAGCTTGGCAACCCCTTTCCATGAAAGTGATTTTCGCCAGTCTCTGCTTAGTGCTACATCAACAGCAAACAAAGCATAGAGATAGAACTTGAAACTGCTTTATTGTGTCAAGTTTCAAAGAGCTAGCACAAACCGTGTTTGATTTAGAGTTCCAAATACATGTATCCCTATAGGAGAAAACATAGTGAAACCTAAAAATGAAAACCGTAACTGCAAATGAACAGTTGAACCTAGAAGAACGAAATTTGGTGAGCCAAGTGGTTTTGGTGTACTAATCATTACCTGAAAGAATCATCAAGATTGGGTGAAAAAATGTTTACTGAGATTTCAGGCAACTCGTAGTTTTTTGGAAGCTTGGCAACCCCTTTCCATGAAAGTGATTTTCGCCAGTTTATGCTTAGGGCTACATCAACAGCAAACAAACTATAGAGATAGAACTGGAAACTGCTTTATTGTGTCAAGTTTCAAAGAGCTAGCACAAACCGTGTTTGATTTAGAGTTCCAAATACATGTATCCATATAGGAGAAAACAGAGTGAAAACTAAAAATTAAAACGGTTACTGCAAACGAACGGTTTAACCTAGAAGAACGAAATTTGGTGAGCCAAGTGGTTTTGGTGTACTGATCATTACCTGAAAGAATCATCAAGATTGGGTGAGAAAATGTTTGCTGAGATTTCAGGCAATTCGTAGTTTTTTGGAAGCTTGGGAACCCCTTTCCATGAAAGTGATTTTCGCCAGAATCTCCATAGGGCTACATCAACAGCAAACAAAGCATAGAGATAGAACTTGAAACTGCTTTATTGTGTCAAGTTTCAAAGAGCTAGCACAAAGCGTGTTTGATTTAGAGTTCCAAATACATGTATCCCTATAGGAGAAAACAGAGTGAAACCTAAAAATGAAAATGGTTACTGCAAACGAACGGTTGAACCTAGAAGAACGAAATTTGGTGAGCCAAGTGGTTTTGGTGTACTGATAATTACCTGAAAGAATCATCAAGATTGGGTGAAAAAATGTTTGCTGAGATTTCAGGCAACTCGTAGTTATTTGGAAGCTTGGCAACCCCTTTCCATGAAAGTGATTTTCGCCAGTCTCTGCTTAGGGCTACATCAACAGCAAACAAAGCATAGAGATAGAACTGGAAACTGCTTTATTGTGTCAAGTTTCAAAGAGCTAGCACAAACCGTGTTTGATTTAGAGTTCCAAATACATGTATCCCTATAGGAGAAAACAGAGTGAAACCGAAAAATGAAAACGGTTACTGCTAACGAACGGTTGAACCTAGAAGAACGAAATTTGGTGAGCCAAGTGATTTTGGTGTACTGATCATTACCTGAAAGAATCATCAAGATTGGGTGAAAAAATGTTTGCTGAGATTTCAGGCAACTCGTCGTTTTTTGGAAGCTTTGCAACCTCTTTCCATGAAAGTGATTTTCGCCAGTCTCTGCTTAGGGCTACATCAACAGCACACAAAGCATAGAGATAGAACTTGAAACTGCTTTATTGTGTTAAGTTTCAAAGAGCTAGCACAAACCGTGTTTGATTTAGAGTTCCAAATACATGTATCCCTATAGGAGAAAACAGAGTGAAACCTAAAAATGAAAACCGTAACTGCAAATGAACGGTTGAACCTAGAAGAACGAAATTTGGTGAGCCAAGTGGTTTTGGAGTACTGATCATTATTTGAAAGAATCATCAAGATTGGTGAAAAAATTTTTGCTGAGATTTCAGGCAACTCGTAGTTTTTTGGAAGCTTGGCAACCCCTTTCCATGAAAGTGATTTTCGCTAATCTCTGCTTAGGGCTACAACAACAGCAAACAAAGAATCGAGATACAACGTGAAACTGCTATATTGTGTCAAGTTTCAACGAGCTAGCACAAACCGTGTTTGATTTAGAGTTCCAAATACATGTATCCCTATAGGAGAAAACAGAGTGAAACCTAAATATGAAAACGGTTACTTCAAACAAACGGTTTAACCTAGAAGAACGAAATTTGGTGAGCTATGTGGTTTTGGTGTACTGATCATTACCTAAAAGAATCATCAAGATTGGGTGAAACAATGTTTGCTGAGATTTCAGGCAACTCGTAGTTTTTTGGAAGCTTGGCAACCTCTTTCCATGAACGTGATTTTCGCCAGTCTCTGCTTAGGGCTACATCAACAGCAAACAAAGCATAGACATAGAACTGGAAACTGCTTTATTGTGTCAAGTTTCAAAGAGCTAGCACAAACCGTGTTTGATTTAGAGTTCCAAATACATGTATCCCTATAGGAGAAAACAGAGTGAAACCTAAAAATGAAAACGGTTACTGCAAACGAATGGTTTAACTTAGAAGAACGAAATTTGGTGAGCCAAGTGGTTTTGGTGTACTGATCATTACCTGAAAGAATCATCAAGATTGGGTGAAAAAATATTTGCTGAGATTTCAGGCAACTCGTAGTTTTTTGGAAGCTTGGCAACCCCTTTCCATGAAAGTGATTTTCGCCATTCTCTGCTTAGGGCTTCATCAACAGCAAACAAAGCATAGGGATAGAACTTGAAACTGCTTTATTGTGTCAAGTTTCAAAGAGCTAGCACAAACCGTGTTTGATTTAGAGTTCCAAATATATGTATCCCTATAGGAGAAAACAGAGTGAAACCTAAAAATGAAAACGGTTACTGCAAACGAACGGTTTAACCTAGAAGAACGAAATTTGGTGAGCCAAGTGGTTTTGGTGTACTGATCATAACCTGAAAGAATCATCAAGATTGGGTGAAAAAAATGTTTGCTGAGATTTCAGGCAACTCATAGTTTTTTCGAAGCTTGGCAACCCTTTTCCATGAAAGTGATTTTCGCCAGTCTCTGCTTAGGGCTACATCAACAGCAAACAAACCATAGAGAAAGAACTGGAAACTCTTTTATTGTGTCAAGTTTCAAAGAGCTAGCACAAACCGTGTTTGATTTAGTGTTCCAAATACATGTATCCCTATAGGAGAAAACAGAGTGAAACCTAAAAATGAAAATGGTTACTGCAAACGAACGGTTTAACCTAGAAGAATGAAATTTGGTGTGCCAAGTGGTTTTTGTGTACTGATCATTACCTGAAAGAATCATCAAGATTGGGTGAAAAAATGTTTGCTGAGATTTCAGGCAACTCGTAGTTTTTTGGAAGCTTGGCAACCCATTTTCATGAAAGTGATTCTCGCCAGTCTCTGCTTAGGGTTACATCAACAGCACACAAAGCATAGAGAGAGAACTTCAAACTGCTTTATTGTGTCAAGTTTCAAAGATCTAGCACAAACCGTGTTTGATTTAGGTTTCCAAATACATGTATCCCTATAGGAGAAAACAGAGTGAAACCTAAAAATGAAAACGGTTACTGCAAACGAACAGTTTAACCTAGAAGAACGAAATTTGGTGAGCCAAGTGGATTTTGTGTACTGATCATTACCTGAAAGAATCATCAAGATTGGGTGAAAAAATGTTTGCTGAGATTTCAGGCAACTCGTAGTTTTTTGGAAGCTTGGCAACCCCTTTCCATGAAAGTGATTTTCGCCAGTCTCTGCTTAGGGCTACATCAACAGGAAACAAAGCATAGAGATAGAACTTGAAACTGCTTTATTGTGTCAAGTTTCAAAGAGCTAGCACAAACCGTGTTTGATTTAGAGTTCCAAATACATGTATCCCAATAAGAGAAAACAGAGTGAAACCTAAAAATGAAAACGGTTACTGCAAACGAACGGTTTAACCTAGAAGAACGAAATTTGGTGAGCCAAGTGGTTTTGGTGTACTGATCATTACCTGAAAGAATCATCAAGATTGGGTGAAAAAATATTTGCTGAGATTTCAGGCAACTCGTAGTTTTTTTGAAGCTTGGCAACCCCTTTCCATGAAAGTGATTTTCGCCAGTCTCTGCTTAGGGCTACATCAACAGGAAACAAAGCATAGAGAGAGAACTTGAAACTGCTTTATTGTGTCAAGTTTCAAAGAGCTAGCACAAACCGTGTTTGATTTAGAGTTCCTAATACATGTATCCCTTTAGGAGAAAACAGAGTGAAACCTAAAAATGAAAACGGTTACTGCAACCAACGGTTTTACCTAGAAGAACAAAATTTGGTGAGCCAAGTGGTTTGGTGTACTGATCATTACCTGAAAGAATCATCAAGATTGGGTGAGAAAATGTTTGCTGAAATTTCAGGCAACTCGTAGTTTTTTCGAAGCTTGGCAACCCCTTTCCATGAAAGTGATTTTCGCCAGTCTCTGCTTAGGGCTACATCAACAGCAAACAAATCACAGATATAGAACTGGAAACTGCTTTATTGTGTCAAGTTTCAAGGAGCTAGCACAAACCGTGTTTGATTTAGAGTTCCAAATACATGTATCCGTATAGGAGAAAACAGAGTGAAACCTAAAAATGAAAACGGTTACTGCAAACGAACGGTTTAACCTAGAAGAACGAAATTGGGTGAGCCAAGTGGTTTTGGTGTACTGATCATTACCTGAAAGAATCATCAAGATTGGGAGAAAAAATGTTTGCTGAGATTTCAGGCAACTCGTAGTTTTTTGGAAGCTTGGCAACCCCTTTCCATGAAAGTGATTTTCGCCAGTCTCTTCTTAGAGCTACATCAACAGCAAACAAACCATAGATATAGAACTGGAAACTGCTTTATTGTGTCAAGGTTCAAAGAGCTAGCACAAACCGTGTTTGATTTAGAGTTCCAAATACATGTATCCCTATAGGAGAAAACAGAGTGAAACCTAAAAATGAAAACGGTTACTGGAAACGAACGGTTTAACCTAGAAGAACGAAATTTGGTGAGCCAAGTGGTTTTGGTGTACTGATCATTACATGAAAGAATCATCAAGATTGGGTGAAAAAATGTTTGCTGAGATTTCAGGCAACTCGTAGTTTTTTGGAAGCTTGGCAACCCCTTTCCATGAAAGTGATTTTCGCCAGTCTCTGCTTAGGGCTACATCAACAGCAAACAAAGCATAGAGATAGAACTTGAAACTGCTTTATTGTGTCAAGTTTCAAAGAGCTAGCACAAACCGTGTTTGATTTAGAGTTCCAAATACATGTATCCCTATACGAGAAAACAGAGTGAAACCTAAAAATGAAAACGGTTACTGCAAACGAACGGTTTAACCTAGAAGAACGAAATTTGGTGAGCCAATTGGTTTTCGTGTACTCTTCATCACCTGAAAGAATCATCAAGATTGGGTGAAAAAATGTTTGCTGAGATTTCAGGCAACTCGTAGTTTTTTGGAAGCTTGGCAACCCCTTTCCATGAAAGGGATTTTCGCCAGTCTCTACTTAGGGCTACATCAACAGCAAAAAAACTATAGAGATAGAACTGAAAACTGCTTTATTGTGTCAAGTTTCAAAGAGCTAGCACAAACCGTGTTTGATTTAGAGTTCCAAATACATGTATCCCTATAGGAGAAAACAGAGTGAAACAAAAAATGAAAACGGTTACTGCAAACGAACGGTTTAACATAGAAGAACGGAATTTGGTGAGCCAGTGGTTTTGGTGTACTGATCATTACCTGAAAGAATCATCAAGATTGGGTGACAAAATGTTTGCTGAGATTTCAGGCAACTCGTAGTTTTTTGGAAGCTTGGCAACCCCTTTCCATGAAAGTGATTTTCGCCAGTCTCTGCTTAGGGCTACATCAACAGCAAACAAAGCATAGAGATAGAACTTGAAACTGCTTTATTGAGTCAAGTTACAAAGGGCTAGCACAAACCGTGTTTGATTTAGAGTTCCTAATACATGTATCCCTATAGGAGAAAACAGAGTGAAACCTAAAAATGAAAACGGTTACTGCAAACGAACGGTTTAACCTAGAAGAACGAAATTTGGTGAGCCAAGTGGTTTTGGTGTACTGATCATTACCTGAAAGAATCATCAAGATTGGGTGAGAAAATGTTTGCTGAGATTTCAGGCAACTCGTAGTTTTTTGGAAGCTTATCAATCCCTTTCCATGAAAGTGATTTTCGCCAGTCTCTGCTTAGGGCTACATCAACAGTAAACAAACCATAGAAATAGAAGTTGAAACTGCTTTATTGTGTCAAGTTTCAAAGAGCTAGCACAAACCGTGTTTGATTTAGAGTTCCAAAT